>NW_015167546.1:530528-545187 GCF_001447785.1 Gekko japonicus
GGAAATAGGATTGTATTGTGTTGGCAGCCGGCATAGCATCTTGCTAGCCACTAGCCTGGTCTCCTTTGGTTTATGTGTCCCCTGAGTATTGCCTCCTTACCAAAGGCCAAGGTGCAAGCTTGGAAACCACTAAACGCTGGCAGAGACACTCAAGCAAAGGTCTCTTCATAAAATGAAACTTATCTTTATTAACAATCAAGGTTTACTGTGGGTGGTACAGGTGACACACAGCCACATTTCTCACAACAGAAACACTATGTGGTCTTTGGACAAAGAGTGTGGCAAAGGACAAAAAGGCGAGAAAAGTCCAAAGTCACACTGGACACAGGACATAGGGATAAATTATGAGAGTTATGAGTTATTAATTATGAGAGTTATGAAAAGGGTGTGTGATGAGCTGTCTTCAGGACCATTTTTGGAATAATCCATTTATTAGGTGACCTTGACACGGAGAGTATTCCATCTTTCTGGGTTTATACCTCTGAAGAAGCCAGTCACAGTTACTGGCAAAACGTTAGGTTGTACAATGCCAAGACCACGGCCACACATCCCGGAAAATCTACAGCAACTAATGAATTCCAGCCGTGAAAGCCTTTGACAACAATCCATTTATTGCTATTCAAAGGTACCTGCACCAAGAAAAGAGAATAAAACAAATCAAAGTAACATACCAGACTTGTTAACTTAACTGCAGTGATGTATCACGTAAGTCTCTAGAACATGACATGAAAGAATAATTGAAAACATGGCATTACGTAATGCAGCATAGCTTCACAAAAGGTTGATCATGCTTGGCTAATTGGAAATCCTTTTAAAAAAGGAAATAATTCATTTTTTTCTAGACAAGGAAAGTGCAGTCATTTTAATCCACTGGGATTTCTGACAAGAAACTGACAAATGCTAATGGTTAGTTTCAAACAAAAAAAGATAGGGGTTAACACAAGGATTATAAAATGAGTAAGAAACTGGTAAAAAGGCAGAATGTAGAGGGTTATACTGAAAGGCATACTCTTGAGCTGGAGAAAGTGTTTAAAAGATCGCTCATGGGAACTGTTCTAGTCAATATTCTTATTAAAAATATTGGAGATGGAAATAGGTGTATGCCACTGAATTTTGCTGGTGACATTAAATTAGGAAGCACCATTAGTGTGAGTGAGAATGGGGAAAGTTATATTTGATTAATTAGATTATTTGATTATCTTGCCTAATAGCAAGGAATAAAACCTAATAGTTAAAGCCCTATACAGAGCTGAAAACAAATAAGGTCATTCTGAATATGAGACTGATAGTTAGACCAATTCTATTTATTTTAACCACACTCTATTAAAGCAGGATAAAAAATGACCCCATTTGGTGCTGATTTGAGGGAGATCCCCAAAATCCCTGCTCAGCCCTGGCAACTAACTAATCCTAGTGGGGAGGATCAGCAGCAAATCCATTGGCAATAAAAGAAAATACCATTATTTCTATACAAACAGCCAATGAGTTAATATAAATAATTAGATATGAATAGTTAAGTTAAAATGTCCACTCCAGTAGCTAAGATCTTCACAAGCCTTGCTCTCTGTGCGTCCTTAGAGATAAGGCAGGTGCTCACTAGAGACAGGACTTTTTCTGTGATGGTGCCTCACTTGTGGCATGTCCTTTCCCTTGAGTCTCATCTGGCACCTACACCACTCTCTTTTAAGAACAAGGCCAAAATGTTTCTTTTTATCCAGGCTTTGATCTTTTAAGATAATTAAAGCCTGTTTTATGAAGCCCTTTTTAAGATGCTCAGTGTTTTATGCCCTGGCTGGATTTTTAATAATGGGATTTTAACTGTTTTTTAATAGTTTTTTATTTTTTTAAGACAAAACAAACATGTAAGTAACCGGGGGGGATTTCTCTTCCATTTGTATCTTTAATAAAGTCATGCCTAAATTATAATAAATTTATATATTTCACCTCATATCATTAAAAATATTATCCGCAAAAGTATCAAGCTTTTACTATATATGTCCTAAACAAGTTTAGATGTCTGTATTGTTTACTTAATGTAATCTTCAAACCAATTATAAAATCTTGCCCATGTATCTTCGAATGTAGTTTCTGGTTTTCCTTTCAGAATTAAAGTTAGTTTGTGCATTTCCACAGTTTCCAAAAGTTTGTTTAAAATTTCTTCTCTCGAAGGGGTTTTACAGGACATTTTAGGATTTTTTGTAAAATTTCATGAATCCAAGCCTGGTATTTTTTTTGATTTATCACATAGCCACCACATATGATAAAATGGTATTTTTTTGCTTTATCACATAGCCACCACATATGATAAAAAGATCCAGTCTTATTTTGACATTTCCAACAAAGATTTGAACATTTAATATCAAACTTGGCCAGCTTATCTGGTGTAATATACCATCTATAAAACATCTTATATATATTTTCCTTATATGAAATTGCTTTCGTAATTTTAATTTTTTTCCCCACACCTGTAACCATTGGTCTAACTCAATGTTATGGCCCAAATTTTGTGCCCATTTTATCATAACATTTTAAACCATTTCATCTTGAGTCTTATTTTCTAAAAGCAATACATAAACTTTCTTAATAAATTTCTCATCATCATACAACAATATCTTATCTGTTTCATATCTTAATTTTTTTCATCCTGGGATATATTAGGCTTCTAAAGGTGCAACCCATCTTGGAATCTTAGTATAGAAATTGTTTTAAAATTGCTCCCAAACTTTCAGTAGAGAGGCTCTAATAAAATGTTGTTTAAAGTACTTATGGGTTTCTGCTCTCCCGTACCAAGTAAAGGCATGCCATCCTAGCAGGAGATCATGTCCTTCTATTTTCAGAAGTCTTGTATTTTCCAAAGTAATCCAGTATTTTATCCATGCCAGATCTGCCACTCTGTAGTAAAGCAACCAATCTGATAGTGCAAAGCCAGCCCTTTCTTTGGCATCTTGTAACGCTTTAAGCCTTATTTTTGGTCTCTTACCTTGCCAAATAAATTGTAGCATCATTTTGTCAAGTTCTTTAAAGTATTTTTGATTTTGAAGAATCGAAATAGTTTGGAATAAAAATATCAGTCTTGGTAATATATTCATTTTAATAATGGTGATTCTTCCCATAAAAGATATTTGCAGATTTTTCCAGGTCTTTCTTCCAGCTGACATTATCAAAGGCTTTGTCTGTGTCAAGAAAAATTAAGGCCATTTGTTTTTCAGGATGTGCTTCATAATATTCTAACATATTCAATATCATCCTCACATTGTTTCTCAGTTAACTGTTAACATCTTGTATTGTGCTGTGTTTTTATCATTATTTTGTAAGTTGCCAAAAGCAGGTTCTCTAGAGAAGTGGCATAGAACATTTCTAAATAAATAAGTAAAATTGTTGATAAGAACATTATTATGTAAAATGATAATTTCCTTTGGAACAGCTGAGAATCTTTCTTTAAATTATTAATATGACCTCCTTTTAAAGTGAGACAGTTTTTCTCTTGATGGGGTCAGGAGAACAGATGGGATTTGAGTTATACTCAAATGTTAACTGTATTTGAGAGTATGTGATGGCACTTTCCATATGTTTTCCCTTGTAGAAACACTTTGGATTATGCAATCCTGTTAATTTTTGAAATAAAGTAAGGTACATTGGCCAAAGTTGAATGGAAAATGGATGATTGTGCAAAATAGATTTCTAGAGGAAGTACATCTGAGATAGAATAGTGGTTGAAGAGCAATGGACTGCCTTTCATACCCAATCACTAATATGTTTTGGGGAAAACATTAATGGATTGGTAAGAGCCAGAAACAACATGGTGCCCACCCCTTTCTTCCAAATAAGGAATGATGCAGGACTGGGCTGGTGTGCTCCCAATGACAGATCAAGTTGGAGGTGCATTATAAGCCTGATGCACCTTCTGCATGCAGGCATTTGCCATGAGCTGCTGATCCACCGCCTCCTCTTTGTGACCAATGTGGGACTAGCCAGTTGCCTGAGATAAAATACTAATTGAAGGCAGCGCCAATCAGATTATATTATAGTAATCTTGACTCTTGCATATGTGGGGTTTAAATTTTTTCTTCTTCTTTTCTCCTTTTTTAATTTGCAATTTGTAGTTTGCGAAAGCCACTGCTTATGACCATTTCTTTGTAATGATGCTCTTACTGTTATAAACAATGAACTTAAAGAAATAATAACTTTAAGAACTGTGACACTGAGTGGTTACAAAGTAAAAACAAAGTGTCGAAGCCTCCCCCTGATTTTTCAAGGGAAAAAGCTGATGTAACCATTGATTTATGAATGCCAGAGAGAACTGGAATGGCCTCAGGGAACAGGAAGAAGTAGTTAATTAGCCTGAAAAAATGGAGCATAATGGAAATTACAGGGTGAAGGACAGTTGCTGAGGGAGTAGACATATAACAGGATCTTGCCTATAAAGATGGATATTAATGAAGATAAAGTGGTATCTTAAATGCCATGTGAACCCCCAGTCAAGTGACACTTCTACTCTCCCAGTCAATTACACTTCCAGAATATTGTGGGAAAGTAATAATTCAACAGCTCAAAAAAAACCTGTGCATATGTATTCCTTAAATGTAATTAATAGCATAGAATATTTCATAGCTCCTTTTTACTCATGTGAGCCACATATGACTTATGTGAGCCTCGTGGCAGGTCAGGGTCAAGTGGCATGGTGCCTGGCCTCACCACCTCTTACCTGGGTTTGCCACTAGCTTACCAGCTGGAAGGTATACTATGGCTGTAGAGAAGAAGGCAGTACAATGCCTGGCTCAACTGGTAAGACAAAATGCTTCTGGAGGAAGATGGAAGCACTTTGGTGGTCCATCAGGTGAGTGGGCAAGGGAGGAGGTTGGGCTCTTTCCAGGGTTCTTTGGGCTACTTAGCACAGCCCTGGTAGAATGAGTTGTTTGAGACACTTAGGAAAGTACCATCTTAGCAGTTCTTCTGATGGACAATTTGTCTGTGGATTTGTGGGGTGGGGGAATAGGTCTGGGTATTGGTTATGGACTTACTGCCTTGTAGGTGACTGATTTTTATCTTTCTTTCCCCCCCTGGTACATAACCTTTTTTGTAAGCCCCCTTGAAACTTTTAAGAAAGGCAGGGTATGAATATATTATATTAATTTATAAATAAAACAGTTAATGATAATTGACCTCTGGTTTTACTGAAATCTATTCAGAAGACATGTGCAATGAAAGCATGAAGGTTTGTGTGTGTTGCATAATAAAATATTTTTAAAGGAAAGAGTCTTCTTCACAGCAAAGTTGTGAAAAAACAGTGTTAACTATTTGTAATTATATTAATTCAACATTTGTAGCAGCTTTTTAAAAATCAAAATGGAAAAAATATTCCTGGCATCACAAGTACTCAGTAAGCCACTTTTTCCATTATTAAATGTTTCTTCATCACGTCAGTGTTTCTAATCACTGCATAAGCTGTTTACTGCCTTGCTATCCCTTAATTATTTCTTTTTGTGAAGTACAGAACAAGATTTGAGATTTGAAACACAGATAAGCCTGTTTTTGTCATCAAGAACTGTGACACTGAAATTACATTTGTAGTCCCATGTTCAGGGGAAGCTATGTTCTGGAATGTTTTATAACTTATGACAATGACAATTCTGGGGAAATCAGAGTGCTAATAAAATTAAGTGAAAGTTGAGATGATTGAATGGCAGGCCAGAGAAGGTTTTTGAGCACCTTATTTTGTTTCAAAATGTTAACTGAGTCCAATATGTGACTTAAACATTATGTAACTTCCAATGAAAGGCTGTGGTAAGCTCTTGACAAGTTGCTCACAATCACCTCTTTTGATAATGGTTAAAAATGACTTGCACTTGGAAATTAAGCAGGAGAGAGAAGTTTATATTTAAAGGCCTTCCATGGAACTATTATAAAGAAAAGAAGGAAAAGCTTTCAACACAGAGTTCATATGATATCTGGGATCTGTGAGCCTTTAAAAGCAGGCCACCGATGTAACAATACATAAAATAGCCAAAAACCACACCGCTGTCTAATAATTGCAATCTGCTACACCCCCCTGTGTAACAGATATAATTATGTTAACAGCTTTCCTACTCAGACACCATACACTCCTATTATGAAGCCAGCTTCATTTAATTAGCATCATGCAGTAAATTAGCTGTTATGAGGACTGCTGGGTACAAGGGGCTCTCCATTTTCTCACCATCTACTTAATCCTCAGTCAATGTTGAGATTACTGTTCACTGAATCTCCATATGCAAAAGAGAGAAAAACAGAGTGAGAGATGTGAGCCTTTAAAAGCAGATTCTCTTCAGATGCTGTGAATCAGTCAGTGTATGGATTTGGAACAAGCACTCCATTACTCATGCCCAGGAGTTAGGATTATTGAATGTCCACCCCTTATGCATTAAGAAAGACAGAGGTATAAAAAACAACAGCAGAGATTAGAATGAGAAATCCCTCAACTGCTGAGTGGATAGTCTTTCTGTGCTAAGGTACTAATGAGTGGCATGTGAAGCTGTACAAAAGGCAAATCCTACCCCCCACCTCATTGGAAGTTGTGCTAAATTGGGGGAAGTAGCTTCCGGGGATGTCCTTGAGCAGGCATTTTGAACATGTGCATAGTGACACTATTAAAATCAAATTGTAGCTTATCTCTGCGTTAGTTTTTTTAATTTCCTAAGGTAGGCAAGGATGAGGCTCAAGGATCATGCACTGCTCCACTTCTCGCCATGTCATAAATGAAAACCATTTTGCCTTTATTAGTTTTTTTATTTCCTAAGGTAGGCAAGGATGAGGCTTAAAGATGCACTGCTCCACTTCTCACCATGTCATAAATGAAAACCATTTTGCCTTAGAAAAATCTCTGTAAGCTCCTGCCATAAAAATCCATATGTTCACCCAGGAAGAGGGGGAAATAGATGGCATGTTGACTGATGGCTTGGGAACAGTCACAGCTTGGAGTCAGAAAACTGGGGTGTCAACAGAACCAAGATAGATGGTGTCATGGATATGCCCAGAAATATAGGGGAACAGTTGCTGGTCTTGACGTAAATGATCATGGATGATGTTTCTACATACCAGAAACAGAGCTGGTTGAGCCAGCTAAACATGCAAAAAAGTAGTCTAGAGATCCAGAATAGTCAAGAGACCCAGACCTTTGGAAAGGGGTAAGAGACAAAGAAGTAACACAATAACATGCCCTTTTGTAGAAAAGAAATAGTCTAACCCATTTCAGTGTACTAAGGGAGGGGCCATGGCTTAGCAGTAGAGCATCTGGTTGGCATGTAGAAGGTCCCAGGTTCAATCCCTGGCATCTCCAGTTGAAAGGACCAGACCGTAGGGGATGTGAAAGACTTTCACTGCCTGAGATCCTAGAGAGCTGCTGCCAGTCTGAGTAGACAATACTGACCTTGATGGATGAAATATATTAAACTCAGGCAGCTCTTCAAGTGATTTCAGCTTTATTGAATCAGAACAAATCAACACAAAAAACCATAGGAGCCTTGAGTTCCTTTTAAACATCCCAGGCTGGGAAAGCCATGCCCAGGTGAATGGTAAGAACCAATCATATTTACAAGATAGACCAATAATTGTTGCTCCCTTCAGTCACAACCCTTAGTTCTGATTGGCCCACTGTCAGAAGCAGCCAATCAGAACGTGCACTTTAGGATACCAGTCTTTAATGTACTGTGTCTGAAGTTAGCCATTCAGTGGAAATCATAATACATAACATCCCTTCCCCCTAAGATATGTCCATATCTTTTAGCAGACAAAGTCCTTCAAATACATAGGGCATGTCCGTGTTCTTGTGGAACACCTTACTGACCCATTTTGGGGGGCCACGATAGCATGGTGTGGTGTGGTGGGAACAGAGTATATTGGCAGTCGGTTACCTTCAACGGCTGCCAGGCTGTAAGTTGTCTGGTCGAATGGCTCAAAGTCCACAGGCACTGTTGGCTGGGTCTCTGAATCCGAAGTTGGAACTTCGGAGCTGCAGGGCAGCGGTGGCTCTCTCTCTTTGGTTGCTGGACCCGGACACCAGTCCTCTTCGACTTGGGGCCACGATAGCACGGTGTGGTGTGGTGGGAACAGAGTATATCGGCAGTCGGTTACCTTCAACGGCTGCCGGGCTGTAAGTTGTCTGGTCGAATGGCTCAAAGTCCACAGGCACTGTTGGCTGGGTCTCTGAATCCGAAGTTGGAACTTCGGAGCTGCAGGGCAGCGGTGGCTCTCTCTCTTTGGCTGCTGGACCCGGACACTAGTCCTCTTTGACTTGGTTCCCGGCAGGCGTATCTGGCCTATCCGTCCAGCGTTTGCGGAGCTGGTCGATGTGCCTCCTATAGCTCCTTCTGCTGGTGGAGGACATGATGTAAGAACTCGTGGGCACTCCATGAAATTGCTGAGCGGTCGGGTTAGAATGGATAAAAGGAAGTACTTCTTCACCCAAAGAGTGATTAACACTTGGAATTCACTGCCACAGGAAGTGGTGGCGGCTACAAGCATGGACGGCTTCAAAAGGGAATTAGATAAGCATATGGAGCAGAGGTCCATCAGTGGCTATTAGCCACAAGGTAAAGATAGGAACTCTGGGGCAAGTGATGCTCTGTCATCTTGGTGCTTGGGGGGGTCAACAGTGGGAGGGCTTCTAATGTCCTAGCCCCACTGGTGGACCTCCTGATGGCACTGGTATTTCTGGCGACTGTGTGATACAGAGTGTTGGACTGGATGGGCCTTTGGCCTGATCCAACATTGGCATCTCTTATGTTCTTAAGATAATGGACCGGTGACAGAGGTTACTGATGCAGGTATCCACGGGGGCCACCCACGGTAGTTCCTTGCGAAAATGATGTTGCCCACCTGGAACGAGCGAGGTGTAGCTGGGGTCTCCCTCTGCGGTGGCTTGTCAGAAGTCAGGTCTGGATGCAGGAGGTCGAGCAGTGACATTAGGTGGCGGTTCATCAGGAGCTCCGCCGGGCTTCTTCCAGTTGCTGTGTGCGGCATGAGGTGCTGGTATAGCAGAAAGGATGCCAGCCTTTGGCTCCAGTCCCCATGGACCAACTGGCAGAGGGCATCCTTTGTCATTCACACCATTCACTTGGGCTGCCCGTTAGTGGCCAGATGGAAGAGTGCAGAGGTGACATGCTTGATCAAATTGTCCAACATGAATGCTTGGAACTCAGCAGATGTGAACTGGGTTCCGTTGTCGGACACAGAGGTCATTTCGGGGGGGATCGCAGGGGGGCGGGGCGTCGGGCTCAAGATGGCGGGCGCTATTTAGAAAACCTCCGACATACCTCCCGGCCTTCACTTAAATAACTACGAAAAGCCGACTCCTTTCCTGCTCAAAACGGCATGGGAAAAACATCAAAGACTCGCCAACATACTGCAACGGTAAACGCTTCTTTTTTGAAAACCTGGCCGGGACCGTTGGGGGTGAGGTGTGTGGCCTTATGACACACATCCGGTGATGTCAGGGGGTGTGGCATATGCTAATGAGTTATGCTAATGAGTTCCCCTAGCTCTTTTTCTACGAAACGACTCCTGGTCGGACATGATCGTGTGGGGCAGCCTGTGTGTTGCAAAAATATGGCAAAGTGCCCTGATTACTGCAGCGGAAGTCATGGCAGACATTTGTACAACCTCCAACCACTTGGAGTAGGAGTCCACCACAATCAAAAACACTTGCCCCTGAAAAGGTCCAGCAAAGTCTATGTGCAACCTGGACCATGGTAAACATGTGGTTTCCCAGTGGTGCATGGGTGCCCGGGGAGGGGGGGGCTCCAGCCTGAACTCCTGACAGATTTGGCAGACCCTCATCCAGTCCTCGATGTCCCGGTCTGTGCGTGCAAACAGGAATAACAGACCTCCCAGTATAAAGGATGCAATGTAAGAAAAACTGGGGATAGACGACCTAAGAAGGTATAAACATTCAAGTACTATAATGTATATGCAAATATAATCAACTTTATACTAAAGCTTAATACTCAGAATGTACAAAATTACAATATTAGGGCATAATAGCCAGAGGTATACAAAATTACTATACAAAAGCTCATTAATCAGAACATAACAATGTAGCAGCAATATAGAAACAGTTCAGCAATATAGAAACAATTTACAAAGCAGTTTACAAAGACGTTAACAAAGCAGCCGGCTTTCACTTTGTTTCGTGGTGAAACTTTATCAGAAGCAAATCAACTGCAAAACAAAATTTGATTTTTCTCGTAAAAAGAAAATTAAAATGGCATTACATGCTTCTTCATTAAGTGATTATTGCTTGTCAAACATGATCCCACGTGGACTTAGAATGCAAAAAGGACCTGCTTTATTCTTGGGTAATGAAGAATTTTTGAATAAGTGGATCACGATACTTAATAAGTATTCGTATGATCTCATGTTATTAATAATTGACCAGTCTACCAAAGAAATAGATAAGTTAGATGCTGAGATCAAGGTTTTGGAAGATAAATTACTTAATTCTATGACAGCTGATAGTTTTAGTAATCATTTAAAAACTATGGAAGACGACCTCAAGATCTTTGAGAAAAATATTAGGGAATCTAAAATTTAAAAAATTGAGAGAGATAACTGAGATTATGCCCAAAATAGGGTTTATAAATGGCACTCCCAGGAAGACTCTTATATACATAGAGTCTCTTGGACAGATTCAAGAACCACCCTCACAGATTATGAGACTACTGAGGCAGAGGACTCCACCAATACCTCTGGGGGTGAGGGTCCTTCTTCCAGAATAAATCCATACAGAAAATCTAAATACAGTGCATGTCAGAATTTTTTACAACAATTCCCGAAGAAACACAAAGGGAAAAAGACCTAGTGATGAATCTGTCTTCTAAAAATCTTACCCCCGTAGAAATGCAAGTACTTAATTATGGCTTAGGTTTTGTACCCACTCTGAGATATAATAGTTTTCAGACTCGTATTGATGTGTTTAAGTTGATTAGACTATTAAAATTAAAAGCATTTTTTGGCAATAGTGATATCTGTCTTAATAAATTCAGACCTAGATCACAATTTACTCCTAATGTTAATTCACCTACTATTACTATGTTTGAACAATTGGTATTAAGGGAGATCAATACATTAGAAAGTACTCATCATAGATGCAGACAGAATTTCTCTGCACGAGATTATCATACAGCTCCTGCCAACCTAGCAGTTCGAAAGAAAGAAATTGCAAGTAGATAAATAGGTACCACTTCGGTGGGAAGGTAACAGCATTCCGTGCGCCTTGGTGTTTAGTCATGCCGGCCACATGACCACGGAAACGTCTTCAGGCAGCGCTGGCTCTTCGGCTTTGAAACGGAGATGAGAACCGCAACCTTAGAGTCGGATTCAACTGGCTTTTGAGCAAGGGAACCTTTACCTTTACCTTTTAAAGGCTCTTGCTGAGGATCCAAATTTAATTATTAAAGAGGCAGATAAGGGTGGAGGGATAGTTATACTCAAAAAGAAGGATTATTATAATGGTAAGAACCAATCATATTTACAAGATAAAGACCAATCATTGTTGTTCCCTCCAGTCACAACCCTTAGCTCTGATTTGCCCATTTTCAGAAGCAGCCAATCAGAACGTGCACTTTAGGATACCAGTCTTTAATGTACTGTGTCTGAAGTTAGTCATGCAATGGAAATCATAATACATAACAATTGACCAAACGTCTGATTCAGTAGAAGGCAGCTTCATGTTTAACCAGCAGCACTTCTGAGGATGCCTTGTTGATCTGTTTTGTACCAGCACTGCAGATCACTAATGCTGCCTCCACCAGTGAAAATATCCAATCCACCACTGCAGTGCCTCCAGTACTCATTCCAGTGTGCTTGAGCTAACAGCTCACTAATATTTAATTCATTTGTACCTCACCTTTCTCCCCAATAGGGTCCCAAAGAGGCTTACATTGTTCTCCTTACCTCTGTTTTATCCTCAAAACAACCTTGTGAGATACATTAGGCTGAGAGAGTGTGACTGGCCCAAGGTGACTCAATGAGATTCCATAGCACACATGGGGATTTTATTCCAAGTCACCCAGATACTAGTCCAACACTCTAAACCAAAACACCACATTGGCTCTCTGCCACACTAATATATCACACAGCATAAAAGGCCCCCAAGCCTGCTGCTGAAAAGGGCCAGAACACTGAAATCCATATACTTACCCCACCAGCCCCCAAAACTGCCCTTATTAACACCGTTAGTATTGGTAGTGGCCCACTGTTAGCCAGTAGGCATAATGGCACCCTTCGAAACTTTCTGCTGGAAAGTATCAGTCCAAAGCAATCCCCTGCTCCAGCGGGGTAGGGTGGGGTATAAATCATAAAATAAATAAAAAATAAACAATGAGAAAGAGTACTTCCCATCTGGGAAAGGCCCTGTGGCATGCCAGCACAAGCAGCCTTTGAAGCACGAAGCACTAGGCTCTGCAAGAGATTCAGGCTGTAATACTAGCCACCACTATGGAGCCAAGGAGGGGGGCAGAAGAACTGATCCCAGGGAGGCATAGAAACATAAAAGATTCTGCCCTGCCACATCCAAGTAATTCCCTGAAGATATGCTCCCTGCTGCCAGATGTCTACTGTGCAACTCTCTACCCAGACAACAATGCTGAGATGGTGAGATCATGCACAGAGTCATTTTCATGTGCTGCTGAGGGAATGGAGTCTCCACCACTGGAGGTGCCTAATAACTGATAACTCCTTTTGGTACTGAAGACATAGAAGAAGCAGCCCTCCCAAATGAGAAGTTAACTCTTTTACCAAGCAGTCCTATTTCAAGTGTTGCCACCATGGGCTACACCAGGAAGCACAGGGGCTGAGCAGCCAGCAACTGTATCACTGAGGCCATCACCAGCACTGCAGGAAGTGAAGGTGCAGTGACAGCAATGACTGTATGGCAGTGCAAAAGATCCTTTCCTCGGGAAGCCCTGCCAACTTCCCACGGATTTCCCTGCTCCAAAAACACACCTCTGGCCATCAAATCAGAAAACAAGAAGGCATGAGTTTAACACTTGTCTACCTTTGTGGGCAGATGTGCCTGCCCACCCTTTTGCCCATGGAATTGCAGCTGATATATTGTTCCTGAAGAATTTCTATTCTAATCATCATCTGTAGTCACTAGAATATTCCTAATCAAACAACAGTGGAATGGGCAGCTATTGGGGGGGTTCCAAATTTTCACAGTTTTAAGTCTCTTTTGTTTCTTTGTTAGGTTTACCCTTGATACTGCAAAATAATGGCAAGAATCAGAGCCCCACTTAGCCGAGTGATCTAACTACATCCCAACCAAGCTCAGCTCCATTCAGGAAGTATTAGCTAACTATCCAGTATCTCTAATTAATTACTATAAAGCTCAAATCAGCAAAGCAACTAATTTTAACTGTAAGATGAAATTCCTTGCCTGCCATTAACTATGCTTACCATTTTACTTGAAATGTCACCAATTCTGTGTGTTGCCTAACTTAAAATGCAACATCCTTATAAACCATTGCAACCCACCACTTCTGTTTACTGGCCAGCTTGCAATACATCTTTACAAAGCCTTGCAAAGCCAGCACTTCTGCTTAAATCCCTTGCAAAATCCTTGCAACCCCCCAATTGTAATTGCTTCCTGTTTCCAATATTAATGCCTCACAATACTCAAAACCACCCTATGCCAAGTATGCCAGTTTCTTAACTCAAACTGAAAGTCCATTCAGTGTCACCAACTGCTTATTACCTGACTTGCAATGTAAAATGGTTACAATGCCCAAACTCCATGCTATTCCAACTCTGTTTATTGCTTAACTTCCAATGCTAAAATATTGGAGAACGAGCACTGCTTAACCTGTAATGCAAACTCAGTGTATTATTTCAAAATCTGCTTATGAAATGACTATAATAAAAGCACTGCTATAACTGTAATACCAAATCTGCTTGACTAAATCACCAGCTCAACATAACAGCAGTACAAAACGTGCCTGGCAGCAATACCAACTTAGATTAATCATTAACTAATACAATTCTAATAAGACTTTCAGTTACAGTATAGACCTTACACAGAGACCTGAATAGCTGTGCCACAAATGCAACAGCTGGACAAAGCAACATTAAAGCTCAAATACTAATGACAGGACTTGTAAATGATGCCACACACCTCATCCGGCCAAATCGATATGAAAAAGCATGCAGAAGAAAATGAAAGAGAATTTGGGCGAGGAGAAATAAGAGGGGGGGGGAGAAATGAACCTAAAAAGGGGGAGACCCCAACTCCATATTCACCCACCAAAATCCCTTTCAATGAAACCCGACTTCAGCACATGCACATACACACACACAATCCCAAATTGTATTCGAAACAGTCTTTCAGACACATACCACTCCACAACCCTACTTACCATTTCAGCAGATTTGAAAACTGGGAGTTTCCGGTGGCTGTGAGATTGCGCAGTCAGACCGAGAGAGCCTCCGCGTCCTAGCTCCAAAGAATGCAAAATAAAGACTAATTGAGGACCATAAAGATAAAAACAACCTGCTGATAAGAATGGGGAAGCAAAGAGGAGGAAAAGGAGGGAAAGCAGCCAAGAAAAATAACGAGGGAGCTCAACAAACTGAGCAAACTATGCAACCATCGGATGATGACTCCCCCCCCCCATTTGAACTCGACTCC
>NW_015167546.1:550714-582550 GCF_001447785.1 Gekko japonicus
TTGTCTCCAGGAGAACTGATCTTGGTCATCTGGACAGCAGTTGTAATAGGTGGAGATCTCCAGGTGCCACCTGGAGGTTGGCTTATGTTAATTTGGGGCTATGCAGTGGCAGCGGAGGTAGAAAAGCACCTCCTCCTATGCCATGTTTTCTGGGTTCCAAGGGTCTAGAAAGTGGTTCCATAGCCAATTACACGGTTGCCAACTCTGGGTTGGGAAATACCTGTAGATTTAAGGGGTAGAGCCTGGGGAGGGCAGCGTTTGGGGTGTGGAGGGACTTCATCAGGGTATAATGCCATAAACTCCACTGCCCAAAGCAGCCATTGTCTCCAGGAGAACTGATCCTGGTCATCTGGAGATCAATTGTAATAGCTGAGAAATTTTCTGTAGGGGAAGCTGTGGCTGGGGAACACAGTGATTTTGGGAAGATCTCCAGGCCCCACAGGGAGATTGACAACTCCAGTAACCATTTAAGGGAAGATTGGGATATGCATTTTACCTCAGAACACATTCAATGACTCCTAACAGCAACCGCAAACACTTTAGAATGTTAGAGGCAAAGGCCAATCAGGCCATATATGCAAACAACCTCTGTGTTCCGACTGGCTATGGTGGTGGGGGGGGAGAGGAACAGCAATCTGTTTAGAATGTTGGAGATGGGACTTGGGCAATGCAGCCAGTGGATAGGGACAGCTTCTGAGTGACACATCATGGAGTCAACTGATTTAGGAGCATGTGAAATGTTCAGAAAGTGCCATCCCAGTTCACAATTATATATAAGGAGAGATGGCAGCTTGAGTCAGGCTGACTCTGTCTAGAATTGCACTCCCAAGCAGAGTTACAGCCTTCTAAGCCCACTGACTACAGGTGTAAGGATGACACTGTAAATTGCACACTGGAGAAAAAAAATCATAACTTCAGTGTTATGTATTGAGCCTAAATTAGCCCTCAAGGTGTACCTGGAACTGGTTGAGCTTGCTACTCCAGAACAATAGCTTACCAATAGATAAGTAATGTAATGTAAATAGCCTGTCCTTAGAAGTGGGTGCGTGGGGGCTGTGGCGTTTGCATGCTTTATAAGCAGGGCTCAAATTTGCTGCTAGTCCTTGTTGTGTTCCTGAAATCACTAAATAAACTAGGGCTGATCACTGCAATGCATCCAGAACCCAGTATTTAACATTCGGTTATGAATCAAGAACACAGGTATGTTATCACTATTGCCACCCAAACACCACGCGGGGATATACCACTTGAATTTGTGGCAGGTTTTGTTCGGAGGGAGAATGATCCCATGTGAACATTCTCATTCTCTTTTGTATCTTCAGCCTCCAATTGGCCAAAAGATGAGACTACTTTAAAACAAGGAAATAAAATTTATTGTCCCCACACCACATCCCGCTGAACACTAATGGCACTAATGTTCCCTGGCACACAGAATATTGGCTTCAGTTCAGATTAACTCAGTCCAGATTAACATGCTCTTTCAAAAGTGCAGAAGAAATTAAAACAAGCCAGAAATTATTTTTTCTACTCTGTATTAGCTCTTGCACAAAGTTTTAAGTGTCATTGACATGAATATACATTGTTATCTCCTGGTAATATAATATACATTTAAGCTTTCAAAGAAAACAATTTAGCAAGGGAGAAATATGGTTGCAGTCTTTGATTTATTGCATCCTTAAGTATCACAGGCTAAATAATTATTTCAAATGTCAAGATTGTGCTTCTTTGAATCATGTAATGCATGGCAGTTTTGAATTTAAATATGGAGCTGTAATCCAGAGTGCCCTTTATGAACTCTGCTCTAATGCAATTCATCTCCCAAACAGTGACTCCATATGCAAAGAGGTGAATTGTCTGTATGTCTTTGGCAAGGAGTATAATAGAAATCCAATTTCCTTCTTCCTGCTGTGTTAAAATGATGTACTCAGAATTACTGTGGTTTGGGAGAGCTAATAGGAAACTGGTGGGCTTGGCAGGTCTTATGCTTGATTGTGACACTGGAAGTGAAGCTAAGACTTAGAATTCTTAGCAGTCACTAATGAATACAAGTTGATGGATACTCAGTATGAAGTATCTGTGTGGAGCACGGTTTAAACCAAGGAAAGATTTAAAAAAACTTTCTCCAGGGGTGTTGTGTCTCTTCGTACAGCTACAGAGGCCAAGTCTCAGGAGTCAACTGCATAATTCTAGCAGTGATTGTATTTCCTGCCCTCAAATATTGAGCTGCATGTTTAGGTTCACTTCAGCAAACTCAAAACCACCAGGTTCACACAGGTCGTGTGTTCTTTGTTACGCATTCCTGTTACTCCATTTAAAAATGATTTACAACAAATATCACTGAAACAACTCTGTACAAAACTGTGTTAACATACCAATATATTGTGTTAGTACTGTGACTCTGGGCTTGTTGTATAGGCCCATATACCTAGTGAAAAGGCTACTAAATAAATGAGATTAAATAAATAATGGTATTTTCATCTCACTGTATTTTCTCCATTCATTATTTAGCCAGTGTATCACAATGCAATGGTGTTGTTTGCATTGGGGTTGTCACTGTGAATTCTAAATTGAGCTGGGATGTCATATGATTTATTAATTACAAGCTGGGGGCCTGCAAGGAGGTCTGCCTAGGTTATACTGTTTGGGCCCCCACTCCCAATCACCTCTTGCAGGATACCATAAACTCTTAAATGCATGAGCAGGCCAATCTCCCCATCTCTGTTTGTTTGTTTGTTTAATTGACATTTAATTGCTTCTATGTTTTAAAAGCAATGAGTATGCTCAGCTCACATAAGGCTGTTTTCTTATGATAAGGAGAGGGAAGTTAGGTTTGTTTTTTCCTCATACTTAGGGAATCATCTGAGTATTTAGAAACCACAGTTTTGTCTGTGGATGTGTCCCTTTCGCTTCATTTGTGACGGGCAACCAACAATTAAGTTTACCATTTAAAGTAATGATTATTATAATTATTGGTTTGTATACTCTTAAAATATATGGTTTGAATTGTTTGTACACAATACATTTTCCATTATTTGCACATATTACTTAGATACTGCTTAAAATAATGAAGTGATGCACAGAGAATGAGACAAGGCAAGTCACTGTCTGAAGTCTTGCAACTTAAGTATTGCAATTATAGGAGAAGGACAGGCAGGGAAGAAAGGGAAATCAGAATGTACAAAGATTATTAGAAAGAACTAGAAATAATAAAGAACAATTATCAGACTCACAGCTGCATTTGATCTATTCCCATGGGATGCTGTCACATATGGTTGTGGCATGTGTATACCGCAACTATGTGTGTGGGTAAGCCACACACATCTTTCCCACCTAACTGTCATCTTCTCTTCTGATGGGCTGGGGACGGAAATCTACAAAATCAGCCTCATCAGTCTAATAGCTGTATTCAAAAACCTAGCTGTGTTATCTGGGATGATAGCCTGACTCCCTTATGACTCTTGGAAATCTGTGTTCCAGCTGATGGTTTGTTCTGAAGGGAGGAGTTGTAATAATAAAGCAAGGAAAAGTTTAGAGACAAAAAATAAGAGAAAGAAAATCCTTTGGAACACTCTTCAAAAATAAAGAGAAAAGGACAACAGAAAGAGAACTGAGGCTGGCAGGAAAAGTGAAAGAGAGCAAAGAAAAAATAATGAGATTTTTAAAAGGAAGGCAAGAAGAGCAATAGAAAGCCAGAAAAAGAAGAGAACATAGCATCTAGTTCTTTCAGCCCCACCTTCATAAATAATAGTATTTCGCATCCTTCTGCTGGAAGACCTGGTCATGGGTTTTTGCTTATGCTGTTTAGAGTGTTCTAATCCACATCACACAAAGTGCCCCAAAGAGAAGAAGATGCTAAGATGGAGAAAATCACCCAAAATTGCTTTGTGCAAATAGTTTCCCAAATAGTTAGGAGACCATGAAGTTTATGTTCTCAGCAGCAAGCATGCGGAAAATATAACACAACGGTCAATTCTTTCACAAATCTGCTGAGGAAATTTTTATTTTTTTTAATGAGAATGTTTATGACCTACATTTCTATTTCAAAATAGGAGAATGTCCCATCAATGTATATTTTCTAGTTAGGATTTTTGGCTCCAATGTGCATTACTTTGCACTTGCCCACATTGAACCTCATTTGACATGTTGATGCCCACTCGCCCAGCCTCACCAGATCTCTCTGGAGCACCTCACAGTCTTTCCTGGTTCTCACTGCCCTAAACAACTTAATGTCATCCATAGACTTAACTACTTCACTGCTTACTCCCAACTCCAAGTCATTAATGAACAAGTTAAAAAGCACTGGACCTAGTACTGAACCTTGTGGTACCCCACTGATTACCACCTTCCACTATGAAAACTGCCCATTTATACTCACTCACTGTTTCTTGTTAACTAACCAGTTTTTAATCCACAAGACGATGTCCTCTTATTCCATGACTGCTGAGTTTACTTAGGAGTCTTTGATGAGGAACGTCATCAAATACTTTCCGGAAGTCTAGGTAAACAATGTCTACTGGGTTACCCTTGTCCACATGTTTGTTCACACCCTCAAAGGTTAGCGAGACAAGATCTTCCCTAACAGAATCCATGCTGATTCTTCCTCAACAGCTTTTGTTCATCAATCTGTCTACTAATTCTATCTTTAATAACAGATTTCACCTACTTATCCAGTATCAACATCAGACCGACTGGTCTGTAATTTCCCAGATCTCTTCTGGAACCTTTTTTTAAAGATGGGGGTTCTTTGGAGATTTTTAAGCAGAGGCTAGATGACCATCTGACATCAGTGCTGAGTCTGTAAATATAGGCAGATCATGAGAAGGAAGGGAGGGAGGGATGAGCCAGTGCTTGACTCTCATGACCCTTTCTTATATGCCCAGGGTAATGCTGATCACCATTTGGGGGTCAAGAAGGAATTTTCCTTCAGGCCAAATTGGAAGTTTTTTTGCCTTCCTCTGGGCATACAGAGGGGATCACTGGGAGAGGGGGGTAGTTGTGAATGTCCTGCATAGTGCAGGGGGTTGTACTAGATGACCCTTGAAGTCCCTTCCAGCTCTATGTTTCTACACTTCTGTTTCTATGCTTATAGGGCAGTTGTTGTGATATATCAGCCACCATTTTGAGGGTTGCTTAGCAACACCATAAATATTGCTGAGAGGTCATAGTCTTGACACCATGTGAAGAAGATGAAATGAGGTAGCAGATAAGCTAGTGACAGGTGACACCAGCAAAGAAATGAGGTAACGAGCAAGAAATCAAGAGTAGGCAGGAGGCAACAGTGGGAGGGTTAGCAAGAAAAAAGCAGCAGGTAAAAGTGTGAGGGACAGAAGAAGCAGCAGAAGGGGCAGTGGGGAAGTAAAAAGGAAGCATTAGGCAAGGGGGGATATGGCAGCAAAAGCAATAGAGGAGAATGTAGTAAGAGGGTGACAGGGAAGCAATGTGGTGGGGAGAAAGAGGAGAAGACTAATAGGGCTGGGTAGGGTTTTCCCTCATTTATGATTCATGAGGATCACCACTTGATCCAACTTAAGTGGGGAACATATGACAATGAAGCCTGGAGTCTAAATTGCCTCATTTACCTCTTTGTCTTTCTCACTTCAGATGTTGGAGTTTCACAGAGCAAGACCTTTCAGTGCCTGAGTAGGTCTCTGTGGGAGAAGGCTGTACTTGACATATCTTATCCCAGAATAATAAACCATACCTAATAACAATACCCTTTTACATTCCTTTTAAGTGTGATTTTACATATGGATTCCTAGAATACACTTCCAATGACAATGACAGGAAGAACTGATACATAGATGCTATGTATCAATCCTATTATGTTCTGACAATCCTTCTAACAACTAGTTATGCATTTCTGTTAAGATGTTATCTCTTAATATCACCATTTGATTTTTGTGTTTCCCTAAAAGGTTTAAGAAGAACGTTAAATCAATAAATGTCAACATCTCACACAAAATGAAGATGATTTATTTGGCTACTCAGTCTAAAAAGATAATTGCATGGAAATCTGATGGGCACAAAACTCTGCCTCAGGGTACCTAAATTGGTCAGTACAATCACTGCATGCAGTCCAAAGAGTAAACAGAAAGTCCAAAGCACAAATGTTATAGCTGGTCATTAGTAAGAAATGGTTATATATAACAATATATAACAATTTCTTACTAATGACCAGCTATAACATTTGTGCCTTGGACTTATGGCAAAATGACTCTTCCATTACTTCAAAGTGATCAAGAATGGCCTTTTTTAGCGTAGGGTAATCCCTGGTCTGAGTTTTTGAAAGGGTGCGTAACACAGTTTGGGCTTTTCCCATTAGATAAGGGCTCAGAAGGTAAGCCCACTGGGCAGCCGGCCACTGGGCCATCTCAGCTGTCCGTTCAAAGGTTTTCAGGAAAAGCTCCACATCATCCTCAGGGGGTTGCGAAGCCCGCCCGTGGGTCCCCCCTGGTTCCTGGTTTGCTCCCATGTTTTGCAGAGGTCTCTTACCAACACGGCTTGGGTTTCCTGTTGATGGCGGACCCATTCCTGCATTAATCGCTCCTCCTGCTCAGCCATCCATTGTGTAAATTGTGCTATGTGGAAAGCTGAGGTCACCGGATTGCTGGTAGGTTCAGTCATCCCGGTCAGTTGTGTTTGTGCTTGGCGTAAAGCTGGCGGTATCCACCCAGCGGGGTGGGGAATTCTCGGTTGTGGGTTCAGAACTGCTCCCCGGACGGGCCACCAAAGTCAGGTTTCTGGGATTACCTAGGAGAGTTACACGTCTGCTGAGGAATGTAGGTTACTGGAAAGGTGATCCAGCACATCACTAGCCTCAGAACATAGGCGAGAGAGCCCCAGCCCGGGTACTCTTCCCTATTTATCAGAGCGAAAACCCCTGGGACAGTGTTACTTCACAGCTGTTCCCCAGTCCTTGTTTTGCTCCGATTTCATCATCCCCGGCTGTGTGTATCTCTCCTCTTTATTCCCACTCAACCCGTTCCCCAGCTTAAAGCAACAGAGCCAATGATCTATGGTGTTCTGCCTCCCATCAGTCGGGACCGCCTCCTCGTCTCCTTCCTTTGCCTCCTTGGTTTGACATGTACTTTTGTTTGATGGGTCTTCTGTGGAGGTCGTTGTGAACTCCTTGCACTTGATCTCTGAAGGTTCATCATCCTTCTTCCCTTCTCTGGCTTCTTTCTCATGATCCCGGAGATCCCTGGTTCTCCTTCACTGCTCCTTCCCTCTCCCGATCAGCCCCCCTTTTGGGGATCCTTTGTGTTGCGGTTGTAGTGAATCGCCTTCTGGGAGTGAGTCAGCCAGCTCTGTCTGGCAATAGCTTTCTATATCTTTTCTGGAAAAAAAATGAACTTTTATTTTATGAAGCCCAATTATTACCTCAATTGCAGCTTGGAAGTAATACGAAATATTTGTCTCAGTCCTTGATTTTTTATACCAGTACTTATGTGTTTGCTCACCTATCAGCGCTGTTAATTATCATTATACTTGTGAACTGTTTTGAAAGCAACAAACATGACAACTAATGCCTGCTAAACTGTGGCAAACACAGGAAGCACTAATTTTTGAGAAGAAGAACCGGAAAAAGTTTTTGAGTTGAGGACCAAATCTGACTCCTCTTTGTCAGTGAGCACCCTGTATTATGTTGTTTTGTTTGCTTTTTGCTAAGATTCGCTAAGAGAGGGTTTTTAGAGGAAAGATCATGCTGCTTAGGTAAAGTGGATGCACAGGAAGGTCTGTTACACCAACTCCTTCCATGACCTTTTTTACTGAATCCAACCACCCAACCTCATAAGCCACCACAACTGTTATCTGATCTCTGAAGAAGCACTATGAAGTCCAAGAACAGTTTTACAACCCCATATGCATTTTAAAGACTATGTCAGTCTGAAAGGAGGAGAGAGAACTCACCAAGATCAGCATCAAAATTTGTGGCAGACAGGCATCTCTCCTTGTTCTCCTTCTTTCTCTGAAATATCAGAGATGGTTGCAATATGAAGCACGGAAAAAGATGAAGTGTACATGCTAGGAGGGTGAGATCATTTTCTTTCAAGAAAGATTGTTTGATTGGCTTGGCTTTGATGAAAAAGATCTGAATAACAGCCCTATTTGGGGTTGGGTGGAATTTCCCCCCTGGTCAGATTGGCTGGTGATAGGGTATTTATCACATCTCCCCTGAGTACAGGACAGGACTCAGGACTAAGCCATCCAAATTTGTTTGTACTGAGCTGATAACATCTGTGTCCCAAGGGTGAACCTTCCCAAGGCTGGCCTTCGCCGCTCGGGACCTGGGAACAACTGACCACCCCAACCCCAACGCCAACAGCACTTACCGAGGCCTGGAGCCAACCAGACACACCGATGCCAACATCCACAGAGCCCGAACAGATGCCCACAAGGCACCCGGGCCGTGCTGCCAGGTGCGGAGGCCCGGCTGCAGTGGGAGATGACCCAGAAAGGGGGGAGGGGACCGCACCGAGCCAGCAACCCGGCACGAGGGCACGCCCTCAGCCCCGAGCTGCCTGGAGAGAGAGAGATACAGGGCAAACACGGCTGCTGGGGCTGGAAAGAGGGAACTGGAAGGAGACCGCACCCCCAGCTCAGCATCCTAGCTTAAGAAGGGAGGGCGAGGCCAGGGTGGTGGGTGGAGGGTGGAACCTCGAGCAGAGCAGGTGTCATGGAGCAGGAATTAAAAGGGGAGCAGGAACAGAGGCCAAAGAGGATGAGAAGGCACTGATGGCACTAAGGGCAGGAGAGAGAGACGGAGCAGCCTGAATACGCCAAGGGAGAGCGGAGGGTGGTAACGTAACCAACTCCTCTCCCAACTGTCTGAGGCCTCTGGGGTTCCCCTCTTCCGCTCCCCAGGTGGCAGGTCACGGTGGCTTATAGAGCGGAGCAGCAGGGGACCAGTGACAGCGACGAGGGGTCATCCAGCTCATGTGACAATTCATAACAGTGCAATCCTAAAGAAAGTTACTCCAGTCTAAGCCCATTGAAATGAATGAACTTAGACTGGAGCAACTCTCCTTAGGATTGTACTGTAAGTCTCTTACTTTTTTTTTTTTTGCTAAACTTTTTTTTTAAAATAAACACTTTATTGAGTTTTATAATTTTCCATAAAGCATTCACAGTTTTTACACATATAAAACAAGTATAGATACTGAATAACTGGTTACCAGAATAATAGGTGCATCACAGTAATATTATTTGATAAACTCAGAAAACCACAAAACCCAACAATAGAAAATTCGAACCTGAAAACTTACATTAACATTGCACTAATATTAGATACAGCCCATTTTTCACAAATCATTTTCTCTGCCTCTACCTTCTCCAAGAAAGGAAACCATTTATCTAAAGGATTAAGAATTAACCTTGTCATAACTTCCCTATCAAAAAATACTGAAAACTTTTCTAGGGTAAAATACTCCCACACTTTCCTTATCCATTGGTCAGTTGTTGGAGGGTTCTCATTTTTCCAATGCTGAGCAATTGTTGCTTTAGCTGCAGTCAAAAGGGTTATGATTAGGTCTTTGCAATCTCTGGGAATCTGACCCTCTTCCCAAAGATTTAATAAAATTATAGCTGGATCCATAGGAAAGTCTCTTACATACTTACAGTGTTTTAATTGTTTTGTGTATCTCTGTAACTACCAAAGAAGTATACAATACAAATAGTTCATCTCTCATCAATATATCATCATCAATTATGAATGGTGTATTTAACTCAGAAATCATGACTTTCTCCCACAAAATACACAGCTACCATTAGGATGAAAAGAATACAAGATGTGTGCCTCGTTTTTAGGTTTATAACTTTCCTGTTAATCAGATGGACAGCAGATCACAAGTACTCTTGGTGTAGTGGTTAAGTGTGCGGACTCTAATCTGGGAGAACCGGGTTTGATTCCCCACTTCTCCACATGCAGCTGCTGGATGACCTTGGGCAAGCCATAGTTCTGTCAGAGCTGTTCTCTCAAGGACAGTTCTGCAAAGAGCTCTCTCAGCCCCACCTACCTCACAGGGTGCCTGTTGTGGGGAGGGGAAGGGAAAGGAGTTTGTAAGCCACTCTGAGACTCCGAGTGAAGGGCGAGGTATAAATCTAATCTCCTCCTCCTCTTCTTTTTCTTCTTCTTCTTCTTCTTCTTCTGCAATTCTCATCCTTCCACAAAACTTTATGGCAATATTTATTTATTAATTTCCTTTATACTTCATCTGTCTTCCAAATGGGCACCCAAAGTAGTTTACATCATTCTCCTTTCCTTCATTTTATCCTCACAGCAACACTGTGATGTAGGTTAGATTGACAGTGCGCGATCGGCCCAAGATCACCCAGCCATTTTCCATAGCAAAGTAGGGCTTCAAATCTGAGTCAATATCTAACAAGATAAGGATCATCCCCATTGTGCTGTGTGAGAATTCTGTAAGAGACAGTAAATTGCCAGTGTCTTTAATATACATTTGATTGCAACCTATTCTAAAGACAGTAGATTAACTTCTGCTTACAGTTTAGACGTATAGGTAAAATATAATACAACTATAAAGAATAATAGAACATGTGTTCTCTTCATGTCCAAATGAAAAGTAGTTAATTACAGTTTCTATATATGAAAATGGTAAGCTATTCATAGCCACAGTAATACATTGATAGGTATTATAAGTCATTAATTGTACAGTGAGCTAATTCAGGCACATTAGCCTGCATTGAGGTTTATAAAAATGCAGCCAATTTTACAAGCATCCATTAATGTTGCTGTAGCTATAACATCAAAGCTTTTGAATCGACTTGAACTTCTTCTGACCTTACAAAAGATGTTGCAATACTTCTGAGTTAGCTTTGTGATATAGTCTGAATGCCTCAGTTCAAGCAAGATACTGCATGAAAATTCATGTAACCTTCTTTTGATTCTCATAGTGAAAAGGAGACTTTGGAGACTTTGAATGGAAATGGGATCAAGAACATATACAGACTAGTTGTCTGCTGCTGATCACAACTCGCTATGGTTGCATTTCATTTGGATGAATGCATGAAATATCTACTTTTTCCCTTTATGGGACACACTCTCTCTGTGTGTGTCTCTCTTTACACACACACCATAATCCACATTTACTGTGAACGATTTATTTCCTGCCCCTCCCCCAGAATTTCCTGCCTCATGCCCATGGGGCTGCCAGGCCCTCCAGTATTTCCTGGTGGGGCATTGCCCCACCTAGGCTGCCAGGTAGCATCATGAAACTGCTCAAGCTGTCAAGCTTTCGGGCTCAGTCATATTTTTCTTCATAGCAACTTAGCAAGTTCATAGGAGGCACAGATTTTGTGTTTGTTTTTGTAGAGATCAGAGAGGGAAGGGACCTTTAGAGGATAATTCAGGCTGTGAAGAAACTCATTTTAGGACCTAGCAATACCTTGCTTTGGGGAAGGCGAGGTCAAGCCTCTCCTTGTGCTAATGTTTGGCCAAAATCTGATTGACTGCTGGGACATCCACATGCCTACCCAGAGCCACAAGGGGTTGCAAAGCCATACTCCAATGTAATTTCATTAGTGGATGCAAGTCTGTCTGGGTGCAAAATCTCAGGTGAATATGATTACCTTTTACTAACATTGCCTGAATGTCTCCTAGCCTGCCTCAGGCATGGGTGAAACTTCCAAGATGCCAGCTCTTTTGTCCATCCTGCCTGGATGCAATTACTTTTTGTTACCTTTCTGGGAGGCCGCAGACCTTCAACTCAGTCAAAGCCAGGGAATTAATGGACTCTCGTAGATTGTCATCCTGGACTCACCCTGAATTCCTAAACTTTACCATTATTTCTTCAATATTCTGTTGTGCTGGCTCCTGTAACTACCACAGCCAAAACTGTACAGTCCCATCCTCTCTAGTGGAGAGGCTGCTAATTCTGCTTTTCTTTCTCTGGGGATTTGGGACATTTTCTTGACATGCAGAAGAGTCCATTCACTGTCCTACCTTCTTCTTTTTCCTTTGGACTTTTGGAACATATACATCCCCTGTTCTGTGGATCATCAAAGCAGACAACTTATTCTACCCAGCTCAGCAGACTTAGTTCAGGTAAACCCCTTCTCTCTGCTCTTTTTCTCTCTCTTCAAAACTCTCATCTCCTCTTCTTTTAATCTCTCTGTCTCACAATCCTTCTTGTGGCTGTTCCCTGGCACAGAATTCTCATTCAGTCAGAGGCTTGACTCTGTTTCTCCTAACTCTTCATATGCACATCCTTCTCAACACAACAAGTTCACTGTTTTTATGCTTGAATACCTTTTCAGTTCCTGTACCCCTATATTTCCCTAAATAAACTCTAAACCTTACTTTGTAAGGTTGTTCCATGGTTAAAGTAAAGGTAAAGGTTCCCTTGCTCGAAAGCCAGTCGAATCCGACTCTAGGGTTGCGGAGCTCATTTCTGTTTCAAAGCCGAAGAACCAGTGGTGTCCGAAGACATTTCCGTGGTCATGTGGCCGGCATGACTAAACACCAAGGCGCACGAAATGCTGTTACCTACCCACTGAAGTGGTATCTACTTGCAATTTCTTGCTTTCAAACTGCTAGGTTGGCAGGAGCTGGAACTAGAGACGGGAGCTCACTCTGTCATGCGGCACACTCGGGTCTCGAACTGCTGAACTACCGACCTTCCACAGCCTGCAGTTCAGCATCTTAACCACTTGAGCCACCACAGCTCCTGTTCCATGGTTACTGGTAGCCTATTTGAGACACTTTGAGCTACATACTATCTAGGTAAAGATTCCTAGATGACACACCAGTTTACCAAGCTCGCCAGGCTATGAAAGTGGGAACTGGTTTCCCCCTGACTTTGAACTTAATTCCTCCAATTGTTGGGGTTCTGGGTGCATGTTCTGACCTCAACCTGAGTTAGCATGTCCAAACATGTCTAAGGATATACATGAAAATGAGTGAATGTGGTTCCAGGAAAAAAAGTGGTCCACTGAACATAGCAGGGTTATTCTACTACCTAGGCTCTCCTTTAAATAAAGAAATATTTCCATTATGTCTCAATTTTATATTTAGACTGGTGTGTCCAAAAGCCTATTGCCTAAAAACTGGAAGTTTGTGTTGGGAAGGTGAGCAGAGACCTATGGGCCTAGGGCTGCAAGTCCCCAGGTCCCAGTGGGAGTTCCCCTGATTTTTGGGGCTTCTGCCTGACACCAGCCAGCTAGATCTTGAAGTTTAGATATTGGATCACCATATCTCCACCCAAGACTCTGCAGAGACAGCACTAACCAGGTCTGTTTGCCAGCTCCTAGCGTATGATGGTAAACAATTGCCATCTAGAACCAACAGTATTTTTAAAGGGCCGATTGTCAGACTCCTGGACAAGAGACTCCCAACAACATTCTCTTTAGCAGTGATTTGTTTATTGAGATATCATCATGATCCAGGCTAGAACTGTACCATGTCAGAACTAAGGTTCTGGTGGGAAGATTCAGAGATATAGACAGTTCAAACAGGGGGCCCCTCCCAGAAGGACCATTCACACTTTGTAGCCATCCCACCTAGCGCTTGCATTCACTACCCCCACACACACCTGGGAATATATGGTCCCATTATCTACAATAGCAAGCTGGCACAGCTCTGGTTTCAAGGTCATCCCTCAAGGAGGGAGGTGTCTTAAGGAAGAGTTATGACACCTATTGATAGTGCAGTTCACACATTTAGCCATTCACCCCCCTGTAGGAATTTCCCTCCCCCCTGCAACTATGGCAAACTAAGCAAAGTTTGACATTCTGCCCCCCCCAAGCCCATTCACCCTCCCGGCTTGAGGGGGTGCTGCCTATGAAAAGCATGCACCAATCCTGCAGCCTTTACATGTTTAGCCTTCACCCATTCATTATGGCTTGGGTCAAAGTCTTTCCACTTAATTAAGTAGTACAATCAGCCCCATTTGAGTTTAGAGTCTAAGATGTCCTCCACTTCTTGGTGCGCCTCTCCATCCACGATCAGAGGAGGAGGAGCTGGAGGATGAGGTTTCAACTTCGCTAGTCCAGGATCCTTCTTCAGCAGACTAAAATTGAAAACAGGGTTGTACAGGATTAGCCCACGCAGGCCAGTCCAGGGATGAGAGGGAATCCTGTACTTTTCAGTACATTAAACAACAAACCACGAGATGGTCTATACCCTCTCTGGTTTCCAGACAATTTGCCACCAGAACCTGTTTTCACTAGTCCCTGCTTCTCCTAAGGGAAGAGATTCCAAACCCTTAGTTGGCATCTGGGACAGAACACATTAGCAACTCAATCCAGAGATGCACACTCTTACCAAGGTAGCATATGTGGTCAGGGTTAGGCACAAGACTTAGACTTGGAATTCAGTTACAACACCAGAGACAATTAGAAATAAGAAGGATCTTTATTCAGTACAGAGCTTAGCATAGACTACCAGAGATTACAAAAAATAACAAAGGCTAGGGCTGTTTGCCATAACTAAACATTAATGATTCATAGTTACCAAGTCAGGAGTATCCGTCCAAAATAGTCCAAGTATATAGCAAGGGATTTTAAGGAGAAATCCCATCCTTGCACAACCATGTAATCCAGTTCACAAAGCAACTCTTTGTCTCTCAAGAGGCAGCATTTCAGACAATGACAAGAGGAGGAAGGGACAGCAAAAAGCAAGAGAGCTCACTCCCATAAGGATCAATCAATTATACTCCAATTCCAGTCACAAATTAGCTGTGGCCATCAGCCAATTGCGAGTGGGCATGGGTGTGCCCAAGTGTTGGTTGCCATGGTTGCTAACATCATGTTTGTGGGATTGGCTGGAAGTTTGGAGACCCTGCCTGCAGTCATCTGACCCAAACTCCAGCTACTTCATTGTGTACGTGACTGGTCGCAAGTGGGCCAGAGTGTGGAGCCATGAGGTCTGGCTTTTGGCATGAAAGTGTGAAAGAATGTGGGTTTATGGCATGGCTATTGAGGCCATGTGGCCTCACCATTTGGCTTGCAACAGGAAATAAGACACAGCATGTTATCAAAAGACATCACAGGAGAAGGCATGTGAATATAGAAGCAATATTTCTATACAAGGGTGAACATGACATAAGCTCTTAGGTAATTCAAGTTCGACAGTCACTTTATTGATGAGGTGCCTCACTTTGTATGGTCCCGCATATTTCCATCACAGCTTCCTTCCCAGTTGCAACCCTTTGATGTTCTTGGTAGATATGTACACTGAGTCCCCTGGTTTCAAATCCCACTCAGGGCCCCTCCCTTTGTCATCATAACATTTATAGTCTTCTTTTGCCTTGACCAATGTCCGGTGTAGGGCTGGCCACCCCTGGGTCACTTTGGTCCACCACGTCTGCATGTCCCCAGGTTTGAGTCTCCTGCGTTCAATGTGGGGAGGGGTCCCCCGTCATATCCATGCACTGCTTTAAATGGAGACACACCTATGGAGCTGTGCACTGAATTGTTATAACTGTACTCTGCAAAGGGGAGCAAGACCACCCAGTCATCCTGCTGGTGATTTATAAAGTACCTCAAGAATTGCTCTAGCACTTGATTTGTCTGTTCCAATTGCCCATCAGTCTTTGGGTGGTAGGCGCTACTTAGTCCTTGCTCCACCCCCAAGAATTTTAGCATCTCCTTCCAAAATCCCGCCACGAACTGTGAGCCCCTGTCCGCAATTATCTTGTGGGGCAAAGTATGGAGTCTAATGAGGTGTTGCATGAACAGCTGGGCCAATTTCCATGTGGTGGGCATTTGCTTGCAGGGAACAAAGTGAGCCTGCTTCAAAAACAAATCAACCACCACCCAGATTACCATCTTCCTATGGCTTGGGGGCAGGCCCATGATAAAGTCCATAGATATAATGGACCAGGGGCGGTCCAGGGTTTCTAATGGTTGCAACAGTCCAGGGGGCTTTCCCACTCAGTTCTTGCTCATTAAACACATCTGGCAAGAGGCCACATACTTAGAGATGTCCCCCCTCATGTGGGGCCACCAGAATTGTATTTGAATAAGGTTTAGGGTCTTTAAATATCTGTAATGCCCAGCCAGTTTGTTGTCATGCCCCATCAAAAAAAAATTCCCCCTCAAGGATTCCAGAACAACAGTTTATTTTGGCAGTACCAGCAGCCATCCTCTCTCTGCGTCAAAGTCCCCTCCTTCTCAATGTCTGCTTTATCAGTATCAGTCAGAGTAGATTTGAATTTATCAGCCCAGGGCTCCACCCCAACGGAGGCTCCCCCTTCACCTGGCTGCATGTCATCACTGCCCCTCCAACTGGGTGGGCATGAACATAGTATCCACCACCTCCTCGCACTGGCTTGCATGTTGTGGGAGGCGGGACAGGGCATGAGCCAGAAAATTCAACCTCCCTGGGAGGTGTTTGAGGGTGAAATGAAACTTTGAGGAAAAAAACTCTGCCCAACTCAGCTGTTTTATGTTTAAGTGCCGAGGGGCTTTGAACACCTCCAGGTTTTGTGATCAGTCTAAACCTCCAAAGAGACCCAGGCCCCCTCCAACCAATGTCTTCAGGTTGTTAATGTCAGTTTGATGGCGGCTGCCTCTTTATCCCACACCACACAGTTCTGTTCAGCACTTGAGAATTTTTTGACACATAAGCCAAGGGATGCAGGTTCCTGTCCTCCCCTCTCTGAAGATTCCCCCCCCCCAATTGCTATGAATTGCTTAGTTTCATTGGGGTGGTGCAAAATGGGTTCTGAGGAGAATAAAGTCTTTAAGCGTTCGAATGGTTGTGGACACTTGAGGGACCATGTCAAGCAGCTACTCAGCTTTTGGCAGTCAGGCACCTTCCTCTTTGTTTACAGGAGGTCTGTGAGGGGGAGAGTGACCTGGGTGAAATTTGGGATGAACATGCGGTAGAAATTGGCAAACCCGAGAAAGACTGTAGTTGGCACTGGGTATGTGGGGGCTCCCACCCCACCACATCCTGGATTTTCTTTGGATCCATGCCCAGTCCCTTCCCAGAAATGCAGTACCCAAGGAAGTCCAGCTTCTCTCTGTGGAACTCACACTTAGAGAGCTTGGCAAACAGGCAGTTCTCATAGAGGGCTTTCAGGATGTCCCACACTAACTTTACATGTGACTCTTTATCTTTTGAATAAATCAAGACTTCATCTAGATAAACCATGACCCCTTGTATAGGTGCTTGTGCAACACCTCATTGATCAGGTTCATAAACACCCCAGGTGCTCCAGCCAGACCAAACAACAACACTAGGTATTCAAACTGTCCTAGTGGGGTATTGAACACTATTTTGTGATTGTCCCCCTCCCTGATGCACACTCAGGAGTAGGCATCCTGCAAATATAATTTGGCAAAGATCCAACCCCGTGAGGCCTCAGCTAGCAAGTCTTTGATGAGGGGGAGGGAGTAGGTATTTGACATTCAACCCCTGATAGTCCATGCACAGTCTCAACCCCCCGTCCTTCTTCTTGCGGAACAACACTGGTGCAGCAAATGGGGAAGCCACTAGCCAGATGAAACCCCTGGCCAGGTTTTTATCAATGAACTTTCGCAGTCCCTCTTCCTTGGTTGGGCTCATGGAGTAGATTTTCCCTTTGGGCATTTTATGTCCCAATAATGTTTCAATTCAGTTTTACGATGGAGAGGTAGTCCACTCACCTCCTCCTCCTCAAACACCCTGGCCAAGTCCCAGTATTCAGGCAGGATCTGATTTAACTCTTCCTGTGCCAGGCACATGTGCTCAGCCATGGGGTGAGGCTCTTCCCCCCATTCTGGGTTCCAGGTATGCTATTTGCAATGGGGGTCTAGAAAGGTCAATATCCTCATACTCCATTGGATGTACGGATCATGGGCCTAGAGCCATGGGCTCCCAAGTACCATACAGAATTTTGCAGAGGGATTCACTACAAAGGAGTGCAGTTCCCAGTGAGAGGCCATCCCCACCAGTAGGGGCAGGCCTCCCCCCTCATTGGTGTCCCATCCATTTGGGAGAATACTATGGGGACATCTTTTGGGCCAGGGACCACCAGGAGATGTTGATTACTAGACTGTAAAGCTCTTTGAGGCATATACGGGAAGAGGCGGTCCCTTAGATATGTTGGTCCCAGGCTGTTTAAGGCTTTGAAGCTTATTACCAACACCTTGAAGAGGATCCAGTACTCAACTGGTAACCAGTGCAGCTGGCAAAGCACATGCCAAATGTGAGCCCGCACAGGCGTTGATGTCAGCAGGCGTGCTGCCACATTTTGTACCAACTATAATTTCCGTATCAGTCTCAGGGGCAAGCCTGCATACAGCGAATTGCAGTAATCAAGCCTGGAGGTGACCATTGCATGGATCATTGTAGCTAGGTCTTGGGGGGAAAGATCTGCCTAAGGTCTTGGGGGGGGAGAAATAGGCCTGATCTGCCTAAGATGGAAGAATGTGGATCTGGCAACTGCAGCAACCTGGGCTTCCATAGACAAAAAGGCATCCAGTGTTACTCCCAGGCTCCTCACTGTTTGGGCTGGCACCAAAAGTGCCCCTTCCAGTATGGGAAGCCTGGTGCCCACATCCATGTCCCCTCGACCCAGATACAGGACCTCCGTCTTCGATTGATTTAACTTTAGTCGATTCTGTCGCAACCATCCAGCCACAACTTCCAAGGCCTTACCCAGAATTTCAGGAATAGAAAACAGATGGCCATCCATTAACAGATAGAGCTGGGTGTCATCAGCATATTGGTGACAGCCCAGCCCTTAGCTCCGGACTAACTGGGCGAGGGGGCGCATATAGATACTAAACAACATTGGCGAGAGGATGACCTCCTGCGGCACTCCACATTCTTGTGGATACCGTGAGGAGAACCTCTCATCAAGTGCCACCCTCTGTCCCTGACCATGGAGAAAAGAAGAAAACTATTTCAGGGCAGTCACCTGAACTTGACTGTGTCAAACGCTGCCGTCAGTTCTGTTTAGGTCTGTTTTGAGAGACATGTCCTTGACTCGTCATATACAAGACAAAGCGGAAAAGAGTGGTTGCCCTATAGAGACTTAATAAAAAAAGATGGTACAGAATGGCAAATAAAAGAGCAGGATGAGATACAGTATAAATATGTTTGGTTGAGCTATTTACAGATAGTTGATTTGTTCAAAGTAGATAAGAAAAAATATGGATTTAGAGAGGAGAAAAATGAAATTGAAACTGTCTGGGAGGGAGGAGGGAAAAAAGCGAGTTCTACTGTATATAAAATTTTGTTAAAATGGTATACGGAAGATGAGACGGTTTAAGAGCAAATGCTTAAATGGGCAGTAAATGTTAATACTGAGATCTCTATGGATTCTTGGGAATATCTGTGGAAAAACTCGATTAAGATCTTGTCATGTACCAATGTGAAAGAGAATTGTTATAAAATGATGTACAGGTGGTATATGACACCTAAGAAAATAGCCAACATGAACCAAGACTTTTCTAACAAATGTTGGAAATGTAAAAAACATGAAGGTTCATTTTATCATATGTGGTGGACATGCAAAAAAGCTGTGGACTTTTGGACCAGAGTCCACAGCGAAATGCAAAAATTTTTGAAATGTTCCTTTAAAAAAGCACCAGAAATTCTGCTCTTAGGACTTAAAATGGAAGAACTGAATACTACAAAAAGAACCTTATTTTGGTACCTGATTACAACGGCGAGAATACTCTATGCACAATGTTGGAAACAAGAAAGAATTCCAGAGTTAGAAGAATGGATACAAAAAACTTTGTTTATGGCTGAGATGGACAAAATTACGAAAAAATTGAATAACAAAGAAGATCAGGAATTCTATGAGGAATGGAGAGACTTTAAAATTTACCTAGAAAAGAACTGGGATGTAAAGCACAATCTATTATATTTAGAACAATATTGAAACTAGAATATGATGTTATCTTAAGGTATACTGGAGTGACGAGGGGGGAAGCATTGCGGGAAGCCACGGGGAGGGGGAGAGTAAAATGGGGGTATTGGGGGTAAAAATTGAAATATTAATGGAACTGATGACATGTCAATATTTTCATGAAAAATAAAATTGTGTTAAAAAAATTTAATTTTGCATTTGTAGTGTAAATTTTCTCTTTGGAATGTCAATGATTTTTCAACTGGTTAAGATCTCTTGGGATTTTGGAAGCCATCGAGTACAGAATGTAGTAAGCTACCAGTTGTTAAATTATGTAAAATCATCCCTTATCTATCAAATCCTAAAGTTGAATATCAGTTATCAATGGAATATAAGTGCCTACATACTTGTATATTTATTTATTTACTTACTTACTTAATTAATTCGATTTATATCCCGCCCTCCCCACATGGCAGGCTCAGGACAGGTTACATCAAATTTGATAGAAGTACAATGTACGCAATTAACACAATTTTAAAAAACTACTAAAATACCACAATGGCATTCGGTGCTATTGTCATTGACATTAAAATCTCACAGATGCCAACTCTGGTAGGCAGTTCTGACCTGCTGAAGAGAGATCCAATAAAGAGGGAGGGTGTCCGTCGCCCTTGTTAAAAGCCTGGCAGAAGAGCTCCATCTTGCAGGTTTAGCGGAACTGTAAAAGATCCCGCAGGGCTGTGATCTCGTATGGGAGCTCATTCCACTAGGTAGGGGCCAGGGCTGAAAAGGCCCTGGACCTAGTCGACGTGAGGCAGACATCTCTGGGGCCAGGGACCACAAGAAGATGTTGATTGGCAGTTTGTAAAGCCCTGCGGGGCTCATAGAGGGGAGGCAGTCTCGCAGATATGCAGGCCTCTGGCCGTATAGGGCTTTAAAGGTAAGCACCAACACCTTGAAATGGATCTGGTACTCAATAGGCAGCCAGTGCAATTTGTGCAGCACCGGACGGATGTGGTGTTAGCCAGCAGAGAGCTTTTTGCTCTCTTATGAACTGTGCCCTAGGGTGTAAAAGGACTATGATGCCAGGTGACCAGAGTGAGATGCCAGACACACACACCAGCAGATGCCTGAGATGATGTACCCATGGTTTCCAAAAGGTTGCCCTGTTCCAGAGACTTTTTCCTATACACACCACAAGCACTGCACAAGCAGCCAGCTTGCCATTGCTTTTTAAGCAATGGAGTCAAAACACCACTAAGTGACTCTGTTCCAGAAAGCTAGCATGTTTCTCCCCCCCCAACATCTTCGTTGCTGCAAAGCCTACACAAAGGAACATCTTCCACGATCCCTTAACAAAAGGATTGGCTCGGCTGACTACCTAGGAGAACCAGTTCTGACATCCTCAAGACAAAGGAGGACAATCAGTGTTAAAGGATGACTCAACGGCCATCTAGGTGTCTCTGTTACCAGCTTAATTAACATTCAATATTGACCCACATAGACCCTTTTCCTCCGTGGCATATGTGACTTTTTGGAACAAACTACAGAGGGGCTGTCCCAGGGGAGGGGTACAGCAAGACCTCCCCCCTATGTCATCCCAAGGGAGGGGACCTGCAAAGCCCACCTCCTAAGGTCGCCTAATAAAAGATGACACACAAAGACGTTCTCTCTCTCTCCTTTCTCCCTCAACGACCTCTATACTCTCTGCTTCTTGAACTTGTGGCTATCTTGCCAACCCCCCCCCAGCCTTAAGTCTCTTGGTCTGCGCAGCCAGAGTCTCCACATGCTTTCTGCTGGTTCAGTCTGCACACTCCCGTTTCCTAGCATAATCCCCATTTTCCTAGCATTCCCATATTTTCCCATTTGGAAGACTTCATCCCTTCAGTATCAGGTAAACGTATTGCCCAACCAACGAATTTCCTGCTAATGCAAATGTGCTATCCCAATCTCTCTAAATTTCTTAGCCCTGTATAATTGTATGTGTGTTTGTGTATTGTTTGAATGTATATAAATTCCAGTAAAAAGCATTTGATTTGAACTATTATCAGCCTGCTTGTCTGTTGCTCTTACTCTGGAGAAGTGGGACCTCTGTATATAAAGGTGATCGCTCCCTTATGCCAATTGCTACTTATAACTAGATCATATTCCCCCAATATTGATAAGAAATCATAGCAATTTGGCTAACAGTGGGCCCGCACAGGCAGTGACATCAATACCCTTGCTGCTGCATTCTGCACCAGCTGCAGTTTCCAGAGCAGAATCAAGGGCAGCCCCACATAGAGAGAATTACAATAATATAATCTGGAAGTGACCATTGTATGGGTCACTGTAGCCAGATCCTGGGGAGTGAGACATGGGGCCAACTGCCTGATCTGTCTCAGATGGAAGAAGGCAGACCTGGCAGTGGTGGCGACCTGGGCCTCCATAATTAATGAGGCATCCAGGAATACCCCCAGGCTCTTCACCTTCAGCACAAGCAGCAATAAGGTCCCATCAATGGTTGGAAGTCCCCCGCGACCCAGGCACAGGACATCCATCTTCGATGGATTCAATTTCAGTCTGCTTTGTTGTAACGAACCAGCCATAGCTTGTAATGCCCTGTCCAGATTTTCTGGGGCAGATTTCAGGTGGCCATCCATCAGTAGATAGAGCTGGGTGTCATCCGCATATTGGTGACAACCCAGCCTATACCTCTGGATAATCTGGGTGAGGGGGCACATGTAGATATTAAACAGCATTGGGGAGAGAATCAACCCCTGCAGTACACCACATTCTAGCAGGTGTCACTGAGATAATTCCCCCTCAGGTTCCACCCTCTGTCCCTGACCTTGGAGAAAGGAGGTTATCCACTGCAAGGCAAGCCCCTTTATCCCCACATTGGCGAGGCGGTGGGTCAACAGATCATAGTCAACCGTATTGAACACCACTGACAGATCAAGAAGTATCAGCAATGCAGATCCGCCTCGATCCAGGTGTCTCTGAAGGTCATTCACTAAGGCAACCAACACCGTCTCCGTCCCATGGGCAGGGCAAAAACTGTACTGGAAAGGATCCAGGATATTAGCATCCTACTGGAAAGCTTGGAGCTGTGTTACCACTGCCTTCTCCACTACCTTACCCAGGAATGGTAATTATTGTCAGTTACATGTGTCATATATCAAATATATAAAGAAGCAAATATTTGACCATTCACAATAGATAGTTTCAGTATTGTGTGATGGGAGGCATTTTCACTTATTCTCTCTGATCATACACCATAATGTTCTGGAAGGTCTTTCAGAAAACTGTTTTTTGAGAATCTGCTGGGAGATGGAGAGATGGGAAGAATCATTCCCCAAATGGAACTTTGTCAAGAATTTGAAGCCAACCCATAATCTGGAAAGGGTACTCAGCTCAGAGCATCAGAAGACTACTCAACCTTCAAATTATATTTGAAGAATACTCTAATTTTTGCAATTTGGGCAGCTGAGTGATTTTGGCCTGGCAGCAATTTTAGAGATTCAAAGAACATCACAGGAACAAATGTATAGAATCTCCTGAAACAATCTTCTAACAGAAACCACTTCAGCTGTCCATATCATAAAGACTGCCAAATTTTCCATAGTGGTACTGAAGGTACAGTGAAGAAAGGGACAGATGTGTTTCCCATTTATATTCACAATAAAGAGATTGCACAAACCAGATTTGAAGTTCAAGGCCTTCTATGTATTTGCCTACATCTTTTCCAGATATGGTTGCTATGCTGCAGACAAAAGGCTGAAAGTCATGCAGAATACATACTCGTTCAGCTACACAAAAGATCAGTGGGGGGAAAACAAGATATGTACATGTAACTAGTCACACTCACAATAGGACTCTAAATGTTTCAAAGCTGGCTAGTGCACTGGATTTTGACACACAGCCCAGACCAAATGTGAAAATTAACTGTAATGGTCATAACAACATTGATTTTTGCTATTGTTGTTTATTTCAGGGGATAGAAATTATTTTCTAGCTCAAAAAGTTCTTTAAAAGTAAGAATAAGGACTCCATTTTACAATGTTTTTGAAGCAAATTATCTACTCAGTCTCCTGTTGTGTTCAAAAACAAACAATGAGTCTTTTGTATAATGAAATAGATTGGTGGGAGAGTGGACACGATATCATTACACTGTATTACATGTCATTAAGAGGCAAGTGGGATTCAAGTGACTTGTGCTTTCTTATCCAAAACAGCTTTAAACAACTGCACAATGAGGTTTGAGGTTTGTACATTAAACAAATATTTGATCCAAGATGGAGCAGAAGCCCTGGGCTTTTGGAGAGCTCTCCAAAGAGAGGGAGAAAGAGAAAGGAAACAAAAATAGATTTAACAGCCCAAAATCTGATTTCTTTCCATTCTATTTGGAAATCATAGAAGTGTTGGGAGAATTCTGATATCACTTTCACATTCCACAGATCTTATGAACTGGCTTTTATTTTGAGAGGTTCACATTTCCCAATATATTCCTTTGTGTCATTAATAGGACAAAAAAATACTTTCTGCATACCAAAAAGTAAACAACTGACTCTACAAAAATTCTTCAGAAAGGGAGACAGTGGGCAGGGTGCAACAGGATCATGGCATCTACATATCCCCTCCCCCAAAGTTCTGGTATTTCTCTCATGCCAAGGATGAGAAACCAGTGACTTATTAAAACTAAACCTACTAAAAACACTACACAATAAATACCTAGAAATTACCTCTCTAGGTAGGTGAGAGCTTTACCCTTGCTTTCTGATTTTCAGGAGAAACAGCTGAGCTGCTGGGAGCTCACCGCTGCTCAGCTGTTGGGTTTAAATGGCTGGGAGCCTTTTAATGAGAGGTGAGAACTCTCCCCTCTGTCCCAGCTGCGGGCTCCCTCATGCAGCCCAGGTTAAAGGAGCTGCAAAGAAAGCCCAAGAAAGCTCAGCCAGCAGAACTCTCTCCACCAGCCCAGCTGCAGGATCCCTGCAGCCCAATAGAGCTGAGCCCGCAAGGAAAAGCTTCCCCCTGCCCAGCTTCAGGCTCTCTTTGGCCAGGGAAAGCCAGGCCAGCAGAAAGGAAGGGCTGAAGTGCCTCCCAAAGGGGCAGTTCACCCCCTTCGTTCTGCTGGCCATGGCTCTCCATCGGGCTGTTGTTTTTTGGGCTTTCTTCTACAGTCCCTTTAAAGGTACTGCAGAGACAGCCCAAAACAGCTGAGCAGCAGGGATCAAGTTGCTCCCCACCATTCAGCTTTTTTTTTTTGGCTTTCTACAAAACCCATTTAAAAGGACTGTGGTCCCTTCAACGGGGTTTGCAGGGCTACGAACCACATGAACCAGTTCAGTTCATGAACTAGCCTTCAGGTTCAGCTTGTGGTTCAGCCACAAACCCCCAACCAAACTGTATTTTCCCAGGCCGTGCCCATCCCTGGCAAACATGCTGGCAGTGGTGAGGGCAGCATTATTTATTTATTTATTCGAACTTTTACCCCGCCCTCCCAGCCAAAGCCAGCTCAGGGCAGCTTACAACAAATAATCACATTAAAAACATGTCTCAATAACATAGTCTGCCTGGCTCACGTTCTGCACTCTGCACAATGAGTAAGTGGGTGTTCTCCCATCTGGGAGACATTCTAAGCCCCCACCACTCCTGCCTGGACCTAGCCAGGGTGGATGAGTTGGCCTTCCTGAAGATCAATCTTTCCCTGCTGGCCCACCCCACTTCTAGACCCCATTGTAGGACTCCCAATGTTGTCACCCATGTGTCCACTATTTCCATTCCTCCTCTCTGTGTGATCTGGCATGCAGCCCACGGGTTGCACCCTTGGTGCTTGGGAGGGAGGATGTCTGCCTCTGCCAGTGGGGTTGGACTTGCTCCACAGCCAACCCCAACCAACATTTACCTCATAAGCAAATATCTACCTCATGGAATGACATCCACCTCAGCAAACATCCATTTCTACAAACATCTGCCTGTACAAGCAAGCCCCTGTTTGACTACCCCTTTCCATTGCATTTGTACAATTCACAGTTACAACAGATGATCTCTTATCTGTACAATGTGTTCTGCTAATGATGAAGAACTGTCCAGAAATTTCATCTACAATGTGTTCTGCTAATGATGAAGAACAGCCCAGGGATGGGCTGTAACCAGGGGATCTTTGTGTTTGGGCCTGAGGGGGCCTGGGAGCATTTTGGGCATGCTTCTTACCTTGTGGTGTCTGGCTGGGGTGCCTGCCAAGCTACTGTGGAATTATTATGGGAAGAAGAGGAGGAGGAGATTGGATTTATATCCTGTTACGTATTGCCATAGACCAGACTTGTGAATGGGCTTACAACGGACATGCATAACAATAGAAGGCTAGGATACTAGAATGAACCAACAGATTGACCCAGATCCTAGTAATAGCCAATTGCTTAACAATACCTTGTAAATAGCCTATTGTTGGGAGTGGGTTGTCTGTTGGGTGGGGTGTGGGGTACGAATATAAGCAGGGCTCTGATCCTGCAAGTTTGTCTTAGTTTTGGAGCTGAAACCACGTAATAAACATAAGCTAATCACTCTATGCATCTGAACCCAGTATATTTCATATCCCAACCTTCAGTACCTGAAGGAGTCTCAGAGCGGCTTAAAAACCCTTTCCATTCCCCTCCGCACAACAGACACCCTGTGAGGTAGGTGGAGCTGAGAGAACTCTCTCGTGAACTGCACTTGAGAGAACAGCTCTGAAAGAACTTGTGCCTGACCTAAGGTCACACCAGCAGCTGCATGTGGAGGAGTGGGGAATCAAACCCAGTTCTCCCAGATTAGAGTCCATGCTCTTAAACACTACACCAAACTGGCTCCCCATCAAAACTCTGGGTATGACTGGTCTGCATTTCTAATATCTTTCTGTTTATCCATAGAGTAGAAGCATTCACCACGGTGTATGGGTGTACTCCAGAACCAAGTGCAGAGTCAAATAATTTACCCCCATTAGTGGGTGCGTTCTGCCTCTGTCTGGTTCCACCCTATCTAGTGGGTGCCTCAGCTGAATATCCACATGCACTCCACTCTCCCTGCTGCTGTTAGGGTACTAAATATGTCATTGCACACTTTGGGGTTTGGGTGTCAGGGGTGGACTTAGGGCTTGAAGCCATCATGTCTATATATGTCATTGCATGCTTTGGGGGTTGAGTGTCGGAGTGGACTCGGGGCTTTCAAGCCACCACATCTACTTTCTTATCAGGGCTTTGAACCACCATGTTTCCTTGCTTCTCAGAGCTTTTGGCCCACCAGATCTACTTCCTTCTCAGGGCTTGGAGCCACTGCTTCTACATACATCTCAGGGCTTGGAGCTACCATGTCTACATATGTCATTGCACACTGGTTTGGGTTTGGGTCTCAGGTGCTTTCAGGGCTCATTGCCCTGGTCCTGCTGGGTTGGTAAAAATGCCCACTCACCTTCAGTTTCTACTGGAGAGATGCTCAGGGACTGCTCATTGCCCTGGTCCTGCTGGGTTGGTTTCAGTTTGTTTCAGTTCTGCTGGGCTTCTGCTGTTGCTTTTTTGCTGCCACCCTATTGGAAACAATAGGATATGGGGGCACCTATAAATTCGATCCTCACCAAACTTGGAGGGGAGGTAGAGGAGAGTCAACTGGAGATGTGCTGTTAGTTTGGTGTCTCTAGCACACCAGGGGGCCATCCTACCATGTCACAATTTGCACATAAACTGTCACTTTGCCCATTCATCAATGGTGGGGATCTGATTATCCCTCCCAGAAAATAAACTGGCATTATGCCAACATCAACGCAAATCCTTTTTACAACAAGTACTACCATTGCTGTGTGACATGCACCAACATGTGAGACTATGTTTGTGTATAACTTGAAGTAATGCATATGTTACTGTAGAACACCTCATAAGACTAGATAGTTCTTATCATGCAATTAACATGATAGCAACAGGAGCTAATTACAGTAATGGTGTGCCTTGCTTTACAACATCTATTTATTTAATGCATTTTATTGATAATACATAAGACCTGTAGGTCAGAGGAGGGAGGGAGGGAGAGGAGGGAGAGAGAGAGCATTTTATGCTAGTCCAAATCCAGGGATGGGATTGTCACAGGCATTATAGGAAGGCCTGCTTATTACCCAGCCTATGAGCATACCTGAAAGATCCTTTAAAAATTAGCTGTGTGCTGACGACCCACTCCAAGGAGCCATGATGCGATCTGGGACTAATCAATCACCTCGGGATTAAGCAGGATTTTTGAAGTCCCCAATGACTGGCCTTTTGGGGAATCATTTTTATATAGTTCATGTTGCGCCTAGTTGGTAGAAATGGGCCTTGTCTTGAGATGTTCCTAGAAAGCAAGTTATTTTTCTGCAAATCTGTATCATTAATTATGATCTGAAGCTCTTCTTACAGGGGCTACTGTAAGCTCTCGGAGGATTGGCTACATTAGGGGTGTGTCATCTAATATCCAAAGGAGTTCCTGCTACAAAAAGAGCCCTGACTGAACTTTGATGAACCCTCGGGAAGCCAAAGAATAAAACTATTGTCAGGGGAGTGTCCAGCCCCCCCACAAGGAATCTGGCCACTTCCCTGTAAATCGGCTCTCTGTTGCTTGCCACCTGATCTCAGTTTCTCGGTTTTAATGACAAACATAGCTTCCCTTTTACTATCTCAGACAGCATATGGCCTGAGAAGTCATGAAGGTGACCCAAAAACATGGCATCTGACTCAGGGCTGCTTTCAGGGTTACATCACTCCAGGAATTACTGGAAACATTATAGAAGAAGAAGAGATTGGATTTATATCCCACCCTTCACTCAGAGTCTCAGAGCAGCTTACAAACTTCTTTCCCTTCTCCTCCCCACAACAGACACCCTGTGAGGTAGGTGGGGCTGAGAAAGCTCTTTCAAGAACTGCTCTTTCAAGGACAGCTCTGACAGAACTATGGCTTGCCCAAGGTTATCCAGCAGCTGCAAGTGGAGGAATGGAAACATTATAGTAAAACCATAGAGCTGGCACTGAAAGCAATATGAAGTCACTTCCAGAAAAACCTACAAGTGATATCATGTTGCTCTAGGAATTGTTGGAAACTCTATGGTAGAATCACAGAGATTCCAGCAATTTTTAAATCACATCTGTGTTTTCCCCAGAAGTAACTTCAAGTTGTGCATAATGCCAGCCTTTTTTCTACCACTGCCTTAAGCAGCAGAGGCAGGAAGAGTGGTTTGGTGGCTGTTAAATAGTGGGTTCCATGGATGAGCAGACTCGAGTCTAGTGATCAGCTCAACTTTATTAGTGATTTCAGCAAGAGCAAGACAAAACTCCAGAGCCTCAGCTCTGTTAAATAGCATGCAATTGCCACACCCAAACACACCCCAAGAGCAAGAGCAAGACAAAACTCCAGAGCCTCAGCTCTGTTAAATAGCATGCAATTGCCACACCCAAACACACCCCAAGAGCAAGAGCAAGACAAAACTCCAGAGCCTCAGCTCTGTTAACAGGAATTATTCAATCACAATACATAACAGTGGCACTCCTGATATTTCAGGAGACCTAGCTACCCTGATCTGCTTGGGGGGGGGAGAGCAAATAAAAGGGCTTCTGTAAACAATTGACTCCAGCCCACATAAGTCCATAGACTGCTCAGAGATCACATACCATTATGTATTGTCTGGGAAGGAGGACAGGGGAGAGAACAAAAAGGTAGGAACTAGTGAGAAGGAGTACCATTCATGGTAATATTTGGTCTGTTACTCCGAATACAGAGAATCTGGAGAAGAAATTTATGCTTCTGGGCATGGGGATGCCCCAGGCCCGAGATGACTCTATGAAGGTGGTAGTTGTAGCTAAATGGATCTGATCTGTACCAAGCATTAAAGACTTCCAGCTTCTCGGCCCCAGCTGACTTGTGATTATGTCAGGAGCTTCTAGTGGGCAACCTTCCTCAATTTTCACCTAACCCTCACCACTGCTCTAATGAGCAGAGGGAACAAACAGAGAAGGGGGGGTGGCATCACATGATGCTGCACTGTCATTTCCAGCTGAAAAACCAGGAGTGCTCTCACCACATTCCTGTGACACTCTAGGAATCCCCTTAGGGTTGCCAGCTCTGGGTTGGAAAATAACTGGAGACTTTGGGGGTGGAACTGGGAGAGGGAGGGGTTTGGGGGGGAAGACTTCAGCATGGTACAATGCCATAGAGTCCACCCTTCAGAACAGCCATTTTCTCCAGGGGAACTGATCTCTGTCAGCTGAACATGTTGGAAAAGTGGGAAATCTCCAGGCCCCACCTGGAGGCTGCCAACCCTAAATCCCCTTGATCTATATAGTTAAAAACACAGAGATTTGCAGATTCCTAGAGGGTTGCACCAATGTTGTGATGTCACTTCTGTTTTTTTCATCCCAAAATGGCATCTTGACATCACACAACACCATTTCCACCTGTCTCTGCCCCTAAACCTCCTGCTGGCTGCCAGCCAATGTCTGGCAGCCCTAGAAGCAGTACACTGGGGCTAGAAGCCTTTTGAATATTGTGGGACTCCCCTCTAAGCTGAGTTAGTGTGAGCTAGCTCACAGTTTTTTAGCCTCCAGCTCACACATTTTTGTCTTAGCTCAGGAAGGATGGCTCCAGAGCAAACTGATGTATGCAGTAGCCAAATCGCTTGCTCACAATTTTAATGCCAGTAGTTGACAAAGTAGAATTTTTGCTCACAAGACTCCACAGCTTAGAGGGAGTATTTGGGGTCTGGAGCTGAAGACAAGATCCTACCATTCCCAGTCAGTTACGGTGAGGGCTTGCCTACTAAAAGAAACCCAGAGTCCCTGTCTTAAGAGAGCTATGGGAACAGAAGAGAGTAACACACTGTTCATTTTATATGTATAAAACAGGAGGAGGCAGCGGACCTGGTAAGTAATAAAGAATGAGCGATGGGCCCATGATAGTTGTCTTCTATATTGTCCAACATTTTACTCAAAAGGCCTTTATTTGGTCAAGTATATGAAGCCTTTCTGTAGCTGCTGTTTCACACAGAATGATTCTGGCAGCTACTAATCTGCTTGAGAGTGTGAACAGCTTTTCACAGGCTGAAAACAACATTCTGGAATTTCTCTGCAGGGCCTTTCTGCCAAGAATATTACTCTTTTACAGCTAGCTTTTCCGCCTCCTCCCTTCCCAGCTCTAGCAAGACCCCAGGTCAGCCAGTACCATACAATGTAGGACTGTTTTGCCACTAACATCGCTGGCAGTTCTCTCTTAGGAAGTGGAACTGTGAAGTCTTCCATTTTACTGGTGTCAGAGTTCAACTTTGTTTGAACAGCACGGCCTTTGGGGCCTTGGGAAATGCTGCTGTCTGTGTGCCTCTTGAGAAATATCTGACTTGAGATTAAGTTAAAATTTACATTGGAAGTCCTTGTAATGTACATCCTTACAGTATCTGGACAAGTCAAATAACTTGAAGCATGTTAATCAGGAAGCTTTCAAATCTAATAGTAAGCCCTCTGGCAAGAATGCTGAACAAACAAGAATGTATAGAGGAAGCAGTTTTCATACTTCATTTTCGCCTGTCTTTTATTCTTTACCAAATGCTGAAATTACATAGAACAATAACATCACACAGGCAGGGAAAAAAGGGACCATAGTAATACAATCAAAGGCAGACTGAAGCTCAGGACATTGTGGCTTGGCCTAAGACCTCAGTTTTTGAGCTGCGTAATGGGGGCAGAATCTAAGATGCCTTTTTGAAGAACCCCTCCTGAATGTGAAGAAAAGGACAGTGATTTCCCCCACCATGGCACAGAAGACAAAAGATCTAAGATAGGGATTGATCTGATCAGGGGTCATTTCATAGAAAAAGAGCTAGGGGAACTCATTAGCATAACTCATTAGCATATGCCACACCCCCTGACATCACCAGAAGTGTGTCATAAGGCCACACCCCCTGACATCACCGGAAATGTGTCATAAGGCCATACACCCCGCCCCCAACGGTCCCGGCCGCCACCGCCGGCCTTGCAGCTCCACTGCCGAGCCCCATGAGGGGCCCGGC
>NW_015167546.1:582613-599759 GCF_001447785.1 Gekko japonicus
GCGGCCGGAAGCAGGGGCGGGGCTTCGTCATGTGCCCCGCCCCCCGTACCTCACCCGGGGGAACTGCGTTCCCCCCCCCGAAATGACCTCTGGATCTGATCTAATTTATTACAGCAAGAGCCAGTAAAACAGTACAATTCTGATATGAGAGATTAAAACAATAATAACATAGCAATAGTATAAAAATATTACCAAGAGAAAATTAATAAAATTAGTAAAATAAAATAATAATAAGAGGATCATACAATTTTTTCAGCTAAAATAAGTTTATGTTTCCTAATAGCTAAGAAACAAAATTTTTCCACAGCATAAGTCACTGAACTCTGATCGCTACTTGGTGGTATGCAGTGACCCATTTCCAAAGCACTTGACAGATAAACTAATTTGCAACAGGTCCAAGCTGGACACCAGCTTAGATAGAGTTAGACCACTGGGTGTCCTGACGTGGTGTCTGCCTGCAATGTCAAGATTGTTCAGCCTGGGGACACCAGAGGTCGTCATGACTTCCAGGTACACACAGGGTGTGGTCACATGGCAAGCTTACTGCAATTTGTTCCCGCTGTAGATTTGATCAGGGATATTTTTAAGCGGGTTCAGATGATCACACGTCCCTTGCCCAACTGCCTGCATTGTGCAATGAGGCTCCAGGCACCATTCAGACACCCGCACCACCCAAGTGGTGGCACAGCACAATTAAAAAAAAATATCTTTGTGCATGTGTGCATGTGCACATGCGCAAACCACGGCTCCTGCTTGGATGCAGCGTTCCCCCCCCCGAACAGCAAACAAAATGAACTACCGATGTGTTACTAAGCACTGTTTTATGTGTGCTTGAGCATTCATGCATTTAATATATTCCGTGCAAGACTGCTCATGTGCACAATGGTGAAAGCCAGGGGAAAAAACTACCGCAAGAAGGATGTACAGATGATCTAATTGCATTCATAGTGAGAGATGGCTGTCCAGATAGGAGAAATTGCAGATTCACAGCGCAAGTAGTAGGAAAGTACTTGATTTTCCCAGTGTCAGAAAATGCACTAGAAAACTGGGAGGATTGCCGGGGTGAGTCTGCTTAGATACGGGAGACAGAATCGGCTGTCTGAGCAGCCCTTTTAAATGTGATAGGGAACAGTTGTGAAACCCGATCAAAATGACCTTGTGACCATGACCACAGTCACTCACCAGAGGTCACCATGATGCATGCTCAAACACACACATACAATTAAAAAAAAACCACCAAAAAAATTCGGTCCAAGTTAGGCCGGCCCATCGGGCTGTGTTGCGCTCGGGCCGTCTTTGGTCCCTTGCAAGGAGTGAGGCAGCTCCGGGGAGGAGCACATCCAGGTCCAACAGGGGGCGGGGCTGGAGGTTTCCTGAGCCAGCCCTCGCCTCCCTCCTTCATTCGCCTCACTGCACACAGGAAAGAAGGAGCTCCTTTGAGCTCCTCTTGGCCTGAGAGGCAGCGTGGGGTGGCGAGCCAGGTGAGCGCTGAAGAGGTGGCAGCGGCGGCAGCAGCAACAGCTGTGAAGGGACGAGGTTGTGGTGACTTCAGCGGCAGCAGCGGCAGCAGCGGCAGCAGCGGCAGCAGCGGCAGCGGCAGCTTTGGCGGTGGCGGCAGCGGCAGCTTTGACGGTGGCGACAGCGCTGTGCCAGGGGCCATCACTGCCAGGCTGGGCTGAGCGGCAGAGGCTCCTTTCCATTCTGCTGAGTCGGGGGAAGAGAGGATGCGGCGCGCCCTTTGAAGCTGGAGTGGGAGATGTGACCACATGCCAGGCACGGTGGCCATTTTGTCTCAGGGCGGAAATTGTACTAAGGCGGCCATTTTGTAAGGGCTAGTCAGCCATTTTAAGCTCCCTGCATTTTTCTGCTTGGGCCAGGACTGGTCTTTATCTGAGCGGGGGCAGCTAAGTTTTTATATTCAGGCGACAAGAACAACGTACAGGGGATGCCTATTTTTGCTGGTCTGCCGTGGGTGGCACTATTGGGCCCAAGAAAAGTTCTGGTAAAGGGAAAGGGAAGGGAAAGCAGCCAGCCCCTCCAGCCCCACCCAAGCGGCCCGCTCCTGCCCTTTCTTCCTCCGATGAGGAAGGGGGTGATGAGGTTCAGCAGGCTATTTTTAATTGTCTGCTGGAAGTGGAGCGGGCCTTTGGGGTGTCCAGCCCCCCTTCAACTTCAGGTGAAATGGGTGATAAGAAATGCGTTCCTTATCTAACATATGTTTTCAGGCTGAGGTTTTAACTCGTTTGTCTTTGGTTGAGAGCAGGGTGTCAGTCGGTGGGAGTGATGGAGGACGACCGCTTCGGCCTGCTGAAGACGTACCAGGCCCATCTAATCCAGGGCCTTTGGGAGGTGCTGAATCTGGTTCTGCCTCTGTTCCACCAAGCAAGTCACTTGGTAAGTCAGCTGGGGGAACCACGGCTACATCGGCCTGGCCCTGGGGGCCATGTGGGGCTCCGGTTACCCCGGGCCCAGGTACCAACACTGTACAGTGTGGCCATGCTGCAGCCCAGCAGGGAGCTTGGTCGCCGGTTCCACAGCAAGGGCAGCGACCCTCCTTGGGGTGTTGTGGGCATTCCACAACAGGGTTGGGGCAGTGCCATAGTTCCCCCTGCCACAACGGGACTTCGTATGCTGATACCTCAGCCTCTGCTTTATCTTGTGGGGATATTGCCTTGCCATTAGGTGATCATTTGCTGCCAGCCACAAGAGAGAAAAACTGCAGGGGGGAGTACGTTGATTTATTTTCCCTTCTGTTTCGGGAACTAGAGAAGAAGGATAGGGACGATATGGAAGATAAAGATAAGGAGAAACTGAGAAAGATAGGGGTTGACCGCACTTGGGCCAACTGGATGGCTGGATTTGTGGTCTACGCGGGGGTTTTGGCTCGGGCACAGCCTTGCAGGGTGCATCCTTATTTCAGTACTTCGACATTATTTACAAGGGGTAAACTGGTTTTACTGGACCGACGTGGCTCCAGTATGACGAGGAGTTCAGGATGCGGGCTGCAATGAACCCTTTGATGCACTTGGACCAAGTACACCCTAACCTTTGGCTACAGATTATGTCACCAGCCCGCCCCAATGCAGGGGACCGCTCATACAGTGGGCATATTGTGCAACACCTGGCAGTGCCTTCTATGCCCCACATTTCAGCAGGGCAGGTGGTTCAACCCCACCAAATTTGTTGGGAGTTTGGGGCACAAGGGGCCTGTAGCTGGAAGGTCTGCCGGTTCTGGCATGAATGCCCTCTATGTAGCAGGCCTCACCCCTTCTCAGCCTGCTCATGGGGTAAGCCCCGGAAGGGTCGCAAGCGCTTTGAGGCCGGTAGCCAGGGACCTGGTGCTGGAAAAGGGACCCAGTCCCATAAAGGTGAAAGTGCTTGAGCAGTGGTTGTGGGGGTACCCTAACAAGCAGGATAGTTTTTATTTATTGCAAGGTTTCACTTTTGGTTTTCATATTCCCTGTTTGGGCCCTAGGGCGGCCTTTATGGCACCTAACTTGGCCTCTGTTAGGGGCATGGAGCATGTCATGCACAAAAAGATTGAGAAGGAATGGGTGGAAGGTAGGATCTTGGGACCTTTCTCCACCCCACCGGTTGCCAACCTGTGGGTTTCCCCCCTGGGCATTGTCCCTAAGAAGGCACAGGGGGAATATAGATTGATACATCATCTTTCTTACCCGCGGGGGGCGTCGGTTAACGACTCTATTCCAGAGTCTCTTTGTTCTGCTAAGTACACCTCCTTTGACCAGGCGGTCCAGGTAGTGCGCCGCTGTGGCATGGGTGCTGAAATGGCCAAAAGTGACATCAAATCGGTGTTTCGGTTACTACCAGTTCACCCCAGTGATTTGGAGTTGCTGGGGTTCTTCTTTGAGGGTCAGTATTACATGGATCGGGCCTTGCCGATGGGCTGTTCAGTTTCTTGTGCAGCCTTCGAGCATTTCAGCTCCTTCCTTGAATGGGCTCTTTGATGTCGCACTGGGATTTCCACAGTGGCGCACTACCTTGACGATTTTCTATTCGCTGCGCCAGGGGGTTCTGGACAGTGTGAGTTCCTGCTCCAGAGCTTCCTGGCACTTGCTGAGGATTTAGGAGTGCCTCTTGCGCACAAAAAGATGAAGGGTCCTGCAACTCGGCTGAGTTTCTTGGGGGTGGAGCTTGACACGGTAGCAGAAGCATCTAGATTACCGTTTCCCAAGTTGGTGGATCTTTGACAGCGGGTAGCTCATTTCATCCAGAAGAGAAGGGCATCCCTTAGGGAGTTTCAACACCTGTTGGGACACCTTAATTTTGCCTATAAGGTCGTTGCCCCAGGCCGTGCCTTTTTGTGTCGGTTGTGTGACTCTTTGAAACGTTTGCATTTTCCTCACCATAGAGCTGGGGTTACAGCTGGGATTCGAGCCAACTTGGCAGTGTGGCTTGATTTCTTAAACTCCTACAATGGTGTGTCCTTCTGGAGGTCCGATATGCAGATGCAGGCGGGCCTACAGATTCACTCTGATGCAGCCGGGTCCTTTGGTTTTGGGGTCTATTTCTGGTGGCGCTGGTGTGCCAAGGAGTGCCCTGTCGAATGGAAGGCCGAGGGTGTTCTGCGTGATCTTACCTTTCTTGAATTTTTTCCCATTCTTGTGGCGGTCTAGTTGTGGGGGGAGTTGATGGCCAATCGCACTCTGCATTTTTGGTGCGATAACTTGGCAGTTGTCCATATCATCAACTCTCTCACTTCCAGATCACTGAGGGTTATGGCTTTAGTTCATTCTTTTATGCTTTGCTGCCTTCAGCATAACATTTTATTTCTTTCCAAGCATGTACCTGGGGTTGACAATGGGGTGGCTGAAGCTCTCTCTCGCAAACAGATAGAGAGATTTCGTCAGCTGGCTCCAGAGGCCGACCTACAGCCTTTAAGAATGCCGCTGGAGCTCTGGTCGCTTGGAGAGCAGAGGTCCACCGAGCAATTGGCTTGGCCAGAGCACCAGGCACGAAGCGGGCGTATGGCCGTGTGGTCTGCCAATTTACCCAGTTCAGGAACGAGGTAGGGTATCCTGAGCTTTGGCCAGTGCCGGTGGACCATTTGTTACATTTCTGCGTTTCAATGCAAGGTAAGGGGTTGGCTGTCGGTTCTGTCAAGGGAATGTTGTCGGCATTGTCGTATGCCAGTAAGGTGCGAGGGCTCTCGGATGGTACTGGTGATTTTCTGATTCGCAAAATGTTAGAAGGTTGGGCTAGGGAGACGGGGTCCGTGCTGATACCAGACGGCCAATTTCCCCGAGCATTCTTAGGGGCTTGCAAGCTGGCTGGGGAGAGATTTGTTCCTCTAATTTCGAGGCTTGCCTTTTCCATGCAGCAGTGCTCATGGCATTTTGGAGGGCATTCTGCATTGAGGAACTTGTATCCCAGTCCAAGGCAGATAGGTCAGGTCGGGCCTTTGAGGCCAGTGATGTTCGTTTTGAGGGGAATAGAGTACTTCTTACGTTGTGGTGTTCCAAGACCAACCAACACAGGCGGGGTATGGTTATTTCCCTTGGGCAATGCGCTGAAAAGGAGTTATGCCCAGTTTCTGCATTGGCGGCATATATAGCCCTAAGGGGGTTTGGGGAGGGTGTTTTGTTTCAACACCGAGACGGTTCCCTGTTAACCAAGCATCAATTTTGGGCTGTTACCTCACAGGCTTTAAGCAGGTTGGGGCTAGCTGGGGTGCACTTTTGTTCTCATTCCTTCATGATTAGAGCTGCCTCAATGGCCGTGGCAATGGGATACCCGACGCAGGTTATTCAACGCCTAGGTCATTAGTGGTTTGCGACTTATAAATCCTATCTGCGCCCAATGGCTGATCTCTAATCTGGGTATTGGCTGTTTTTTCTCGTTGTTACTCTTGGTTTTCTCATTTCAGGTTACGCTGGCCAGGTGGAGAGAAAGCAAGTCCTCATCTGCCGCCATACTTTCATATTTTGGGCAGTGCACCGGGCCAAGAGAACACCCATTATCTCACAGTTGGGTTTTGGCCGGTTGGCCTCAATTGAATGGTGTGGCTGCAGGGGCTTACAGTGGCCTGGCCTGCTACACTTGTTGTTTGAGGGGAGGGTGCGACCCTTCCCACATGTTCTTCTTATTCACTTGGGTGGCAACGACCTTGGCCTGATCAAGGGTAAAGCACTGATTTTGCAGGCCCAGTGTGATTTTCAGTTAATTAGGCAGCAGTGGCCAGGACACTTATTGTCTGGTCCACTATGGTTCTGCGCTTGGTGTGGCATGGTTCCTGTAATCCATTAGCCATCGACAAGGCTAGATGGAAAGCTAATCGTGAGATTCGTAGGGCGCTTGAAGGGGGCCTAAGGAGATATTTGCCACATCCTAGCATAACAGCTCACACTGTGAATCTCTTTCGTGATGACGGAGTTCACCTGTCCGAAGAAGGGATGGATATTTTTCTAAAAGACTTGCAGCGGGGGATTGGTGCGGCTTTAGGCCTTTGGTGGGCACAAGGGCCTAAGCTAAGGCTTGACCTTTGCAGTGGCAGGCTGTTATTCCAAAAAGATTGTGGCACGGTGAGCACCGGCTTATAACCCGTTTGGGAATAAGGGACTTGTTGGTACAGTCTTTGGGCCCTGCGGCCTGGGGCAAGGAAAACAGACCGCCTAAGGGTTTGCCTGGGACTTGCCTCCCTTTGAGCCTCACGGCTCAGGGGTGGTTCTCCCTGGCAACTACCCTGGCCATGCTGGCCAGAGGTAAGGCATTTCATTTGCCTTGCCTCCGGGCTTGGATGGCTCGCCCTAGATTATTATGGCGAGGGAAGGTTCTCTCGACCCCTAGCCTCGCCATACCGCATTCTGGGTATCCCTTACAATGTTGTTGCTGTTATGCTTTGTTGTAGTTAATAAAGTGGCCCGTTAGTACCCAATATTGTTGTCTGTCTCGTTATTCTGGCTATGGGGGCAACAGTTAGCCGGTTGCCCATTTTGGGGGCCAAGTAGGAATTTTTCGCCTCTTCCTAATTGGCTCAGGGAGGGGGTGTTTTTGCCTACTTTGGACTGTAGCTGCAGCAAGGGCAATTTAAGGGTGTTGTCGAGTTTAAATAGGTGGTCACTTTAGTTGCCAGGTTGTTATTCCAAACAGATTGCGGCACGGTGAGCACCAGTTTATAACCCATTTGGGAATAGGGGTCTTGTCGGTACAGTCTTTGGGCCCTGCGGCCCGGGTTGGGAAAACAGACCACCTAAGGGTTTGCCTGGGACTTGCCTCCCTTTGAGCCTCGTGGCTCGGGGGTGGTTCTCCCTGGCAACTACCCTGGCCGTGCTGGCCGGAGGTAAGGCATTTTGCTTGCCTTGCCTCCAGGGTTGGGTGGCTCACCCTAGATCATTATGGCGAGGGAAGGGTCTCTCGACCCCTAGCCTAACCATGCCACATTCTGGGTATCCTTACAATGTTGTTGCCGTTATGCTTTGCTGTAGTTAATAAAGTAACCCGTTAGTACCCAATATTGTTGTCTGTCTCGTTATTCCGGCTATGGGGGCAATCATTGCTGGATACTGCTTTACTCTGCAGCTAAAACACAGAGTCAAATCAATTATCAAGCCTATAAACTGCTGTCAAATGAGAAAGAGGGGGGAGGAGATTGGATTTATACCCCACCCTTCACTCAGAGTTTCAGAGCAGTTTACAATCTCCTTCCCTTCCTCTCCTCACAACAGACACCCTGTAAGGTAGGTGGGGCTGAGAGACCTCTCAGAGAACAGCTCTCAGAGAACTTTGACTGACCTAAGGTCATGCAGCAGCTGCATGTGGAGGAATAGGGAATCAAACCGGATGAGAGTCCGTCTCTCTTAACCACTACACCAAACTGGCTCTTGGGGTTTTTTTTTAATGCTTGCATCAAACCATGTATATTTGACTGTCAAATGCATTTGCCGCAAAATGTGTGGCATCCCTAGTGCTGATGCCACTCAACTCTATTCTTTTCTGAAAAGATAATGTAAGTGCTTAGTTTCTGTCTGGAATCAATTATAGCATGAATGGGGAGTGAACAGTGGGGATTTTCACACTGGCTTAAAAACCCACTAACATACACAATGTAAATGTGTGTGTTTTTTTTCTCATGTTCACACAACTTTGAAAACATTCCACCACCATTTCATTCCTTCCCTGCTTTTTCCCCATTCCACCCCCCTCTCCCCATTTCTCATGCCCTTTTTAGGGAACAAGCAAAATGTATTAGCAAAAAAGCCTAAACTGGGAATCTGAACAAAGTTTTTTTCCCATTGGTATTCCAAAGCAACCCTCCCGCTGAAGCCCGCCTTGAAGGGGTGGGTTTTGGTGGGTTTTTATAATTTTAATTTGCATGCCAGCATTTCAGCATTTCATAGCCAGAGGGCACCTGTGCTGGCAAAATTTCCATCCGCCTTCCTTTCTTGGCATTTCTCCATTTGCACTCAAGAGCACTTTTTTGGGGGGGACCTTGGGGAGCATTTTTGAAATCATTTTTGCAGTGTGTGAGTTTGCCTTTTGAATTTTGGTTGTAACCCATGAGTGCCTGTTTCTGTCACAAGAGGTAATACCTCCAATGGGAGCTTCTTTGATAAGTAATGCACACTCTTAGGCTGCTTTCAAAAACAAGCATTATCAGCTGCCAGACTAAAATAAGCATGATCAGCTGTTATCCTTGCTGTGGCATGATGCACTAAGTCACTCACCTAATGCAAGTCAGGTAAAGGAATTCAAACTCTGGAGAGAAGCCAACCAGAGATCCCATTCTACCATAGAATAGAGTACCAATGTGTAGAGACACCTACTCCAAGTGCAAGCCTTAGGTGACATGGGAGGGGAGGAGACTGGTCTTTAACGCAGTCCCTTTGAGATTGCTGGGTTGCTTCAGCACCCCAACACATGTGCAAAACTAAACAAACCCCCGGGAAAAATGATCTCCTGTGAACGAGAATGGACGGAACCCTGATGAAGAAAAGTGTGAGTGTGAACTGGTTGCTATGAAACTGTGATAGTCAAAACCACAATAACAGCAGGGACAATTCAAAATGTGGGTGCAGTGTGAAAGATGCCAATCTTAAGCTTGCTCCAGAAAAGATGGAATAGTCGTCATCAGTAGAGGCTGATTAAAGAACTCTTTAAGGACAAATGTTTCCAAGGTAAACATCAGCAAAACAGCTTTCCAATTTGTAATGCAAAAATATCAATAGGGCAGCCAGTCAATATTCAATATCCATAGGGGGAAATCTCCAAAGTCTTATGTTGCTGGTACTATTCGAAACAAAGTTCTGAAATCCGGAGTCTTCGTTATCCATTGTAGATTTACCTGTTGGATAAATAATATTACAGATATACCTGTTGGATTGTTGAAAACCTACCTGGTATTAATCAATTTATTTCTATAGTCCTTAGACCAGTCATACAAAAAGAAGTACACCCTTACAATATTCCAAAATTTTAAGATACATCAGTGACACATTAAAAGTAAATTAAAATTTAATCTAATATCAAACAATTATATCTAACTAGCTACCTTAGAGTTTCCGTGATCTGAGTATCACCATAGAGAAATTGGCTACTTGGTGGGTAATTTTGGGGTTTCTATCAGATAGAAGAAACTCGAGTCTAGCTTTTTTGGAAAGACCCGGAATTTGTTCAGTCAGCGGGGTGATTTTATTATGTGCCACCTTATAATACGGACATCTAAAAAACATGTGCTCTGTAGTCTCAACCTCCCTTAATGGGCAGGTACAAAGCCTTTATGAGAAAGGAGTATTCTTGTATTTTCCTTCAAGTACAGCAGAAGGGAGGGCAGAGCACCTCACCAGAGTGAAGGCTCTTCTAAACCCTTTTACTTCAAGAGATGTTAAATACTTGGCTGGACCCACAGTATTTTTGATAACTGCCCTCATCTTAATGTTTTTTATGCTGGAAAGATCAGTTTGTCATTCTATATCCTCAATTCTCTGCTTAACTAATATTTTTGCTTGGTCTGTTCCAAAAGATAAGAGCACCTGGGGGGGGGAACCTATGTTCAGACTTACCTGGTAAAATAGTGGACTCACCTGTGGGATTTTTGTAAATACTGCATATGTAGTATTCTTAGTTGAATTACTACAAGGTTCATTGTAGACTTGCCTGTTGTATTATTGAAAAAGTGTAGACTTACCTGTTGGATTGTTGGAAATTTACCTGTTGGATTATTGATAATTTTTTGTGAATACTACATATGTAGTAGTTGAATTACTACCAGTTATATTGTTTTTACTCATTAGTAAACTGTTCTTTTCTTAGCGTCCTTCTGCACAGGTGTTTTTTTTTCCTTTTTGTCTTATCAAAGCTAGGAATATACCTTCACAATAGATAAGGTACACCTTTTCTGGGGTAGAAATTATCTAGGCATAGTCAGTACATGGCTTGGTTACTTCCAGATCAGATTATTGTAAAATGCTCTACATGGGAGTTGTTTTAAAAGTGCTCAAAAACTACATTTGCAACTAACTTGTTGTTGACTGTTAGGGTGTTGACCATCCGGTTGTCCACCCAGAACATATAACGCCAACTCCAGAACTGACTTCCATTCAACATGCTAGTTTTGACATTTAAAGCCCAGGAAAAGAGTTCATATCCAACTTCAGATCTTGCAAGCTGCACAAATTTGACTGAAATAACTACTTGGTTCCTACCTTGCAATTGCTAAAAGGGAACAGATGTTTAACTGCACTAATAAGCAGACAGTGAAAGGCACCTAGAGGATGTCAAGGACTTCATCCTCACTGTACAAGGCTGCAAAGCCATGTCATGTTATTTTTTCCTTTTTTCTCCTCTCACTGATTTCCCAAACTGCCCATGGAAAAGTGAACAACCAAGTGCATGAAGGAATTCTACAACAACCAGCCCTCAGTGACTGGCAGGCATTAGCTCCATAGGGCAGTTTCAAGACAAATCCACTTTACAGAGGGGAAATAATCAGAGACTTGTTGCAGTCCTAAGCACACCCTGTGGGTTTTACTTTTGAGTAAATGTGTCTAGGATAAGGTTGCACATACAAGTCAGAAATGGGATCTAGGTCCTAATCTACAAAGTGCAGTTGCCTCTGCCTTGCAATCGCTGAATGTATTTTTTTACAGAGTTGTTTTTTCTGATCTCTGTTATTCATCTAAACTTTCCCCCCTCTTTTTATGCACACATTTCTTTTCTCTATGACCCTCATTGTTTCTCCTCCGGACACAGATTTTTTCTAACGTACTTCCTTTCTTCCTGTATTTTCCCAATACCTATATTAATTTTCCTTTATACAAACATTCTGTTTCTCTAATTCTGGATGTGTTTTTCCCCCTGTTGACTCACAGATTCATCTGTTTTTGACAGCTCTTCCTTCCTAAACTTTTCATTATTTTCTAGTTACAAATGGATATTTCTTTTCTTTGTAATGCTATGCTTTCTTGTCTCTTCTTTTCTCAGTTGTTTATTACTCCTTTATTCCTGTCCACATACATGTGCATCAGTAGATATTTCTGCTTTCTAAGATACCTTTTTTTTCATTCTCTCCATCTTGCATCCATTCTCTGTCCCCTTTTCAGCCTCTAATAGTTCCCTCATGTTTCTGCCACACCATATTTCATAGTTGTGGTGGGTGGGGAGACAAAGCACCAGGGAAATCTTTGAACACATGAAGCTGGCATTTTCTGTGAGTCAGAACACTGGTCTATCCACATCAGTGTTGTCTACTCTGACATAGTAGCTCTCTAAGGTCTCCTGCAGGGACCTTTCACACCACCTACTACCTAACAGATGGTGAGGACTGAATCTGGGATCTTCTGCATGCAAAACAGATTCTCTGCTACTGAGACATATTCCCAAAGACATAGATGATCTCCTTAAATACTTTTTAAATTAATTCTATCAGGGATCCCAGGAATACACTATAGAATCCTATCAAGTCCCCTAAAGAGGAACAGAGTGTCCTTCTGTGACAGGCAAATTCCAGCAGGGTAGTTGGATTACTGTGGTACAGCAGCCAGTGACAGGGCTTTTTCAGTAGTGGCATCTCACTTTTCAAGTACCCTCCCCACGACACTCCCCTTGAGACTAACCTATTTTACATTAAAGGTAAGGCAAGGAGGCAGTGAGTTTCAAAATGTTTAACTCTTGAAGGAAATTATCTTTCACAAGTTTCAATGAATTTGTTTTATTTTCTCAATTTTGGTAGAAGGGAAAGCCTTTTTATGATCTCTGCTTCTCTTTTGACCTCCCACCCCCTGCACCTGATAGCATTTTGATTAAATACTGTTAAAATAACTCCTTGAGTGTCACTGTGGGGTAGTGGGGACTAGGATATAGAAGACCTAGGTTCAAATCCCTATTGTGCCATAATGTTCACTGGGTAACCTTGGACCAGTTACTCTTGCTCCACCTATACTTTAGAACATAACTGCACTTGAAAATTTTGACACATACTTTAGTGCGGTAGATTTTATCAAACTAGAATGATCCTGTCCTCCCAAATATTTCTGCATTTTGACCAAATTTTAACAGAATTTGTTTTCTATGTGTAATTAGTGCATTATAAACTATGGACCCTGCTCCAAGGACTGCCATTCATACATTTTAACCCATTTTCTGTTTTATACTTACCGCCAGATAGATTTCACATGGATAGAACAAATGGCCTCAGTTTTATGATGAGTATAATTTTCAGACATTATCATGATAGCTCTTAAGCTTATAAGGTCACACCCATGATTTCATAAATATGATCATGTGCATATTGATAAATAGTACCTTCTTAATTTCATGAAAAGCTGGAAAAAATCCTCTGGCATGTAATGGCTGCTTCCGCACTATCACTTGTTTGTCCCTATTGCTTTGCCGCCGCCCCCTTTTCCACATGTGTTTTGCTCCCTCTGGGACTACTAGAGAGAGCAAACACATTGGGGGGACGGGACCCTGAAGCAATAGGAACAAATGAGTGACAAAAATGACAGTGCAGAAGTGCCGTTTCTCAGTTGAAGTTATGACTGCATATAGTATTATCAGAATGCATTAAAATTAGTTGCTATCCAAGGAAATGTATTCTAGTACAGGGGTAGTCAGATTACTGTGATACAGCAGCCAGTGAAAGGGCTTTTTCAGTGGTGGCTGGCATCTCGCCTTTCAAGTATCCTCCCTTTGACACTCGCCTGATGCCTATTTTACATTAAAGGTAAAGCAAGGAGGCAGTGAATTTCAAAATGTGTTATTCTCAGCCATTTACACTGAATTCAGTAATCTGCAAATGTGTGTCATTTTGTTTGCAGGGAACTCTCTGTTTATAATATCTCATGAGCAAAGAAATGCCTGAGCCTTGAAAACCATGAAAAGGCATCATCAGATGTTGTTCTCTAATCAGAAATATAGACAAAGGCTCATTGTACTATGCCTCCAGGTCATACTACTTGTCCTTGCCGTCAAGGATTTCATTGCATTCACACTTTTTCCAAGTCTCTTTAATTTTCAGCAGTGTTGCAGAATGGAAATAGATGTGTAGTGTATTGCAATACCACATCCCTCTGCTCTTTCTGTTCCTCTCAGGCTGCCTTATACCTGCAGTTTTCTCAACAAATTTTCTTACCACACATTCCTCTGTTTATATCACAGATGTGTTTCCTTGTGCTCTCCCATAAAACAGAAGAAGAGAATGGAAAAGGTTAATGAATTAACAGATTGCCATCTTCTTTCCTACTGGTTTCTTTTTCATACTTTCCTTCTGCTCATTCACCTCATCCTTTAAGACATGGGATTCCTATAAAGTGTACCATACCTTAGTTTGTAAAATCAGGGTTTTTTCATGTTAGCACTTTACCAAAGATGGCTGCCATTCAGCACACAGAGATGGTTTTCAGTATACTTTGACATATGTATGAACACAAATTCTGCTACATTATGATCCAGGGAGAATGTGAGTTGATCAAGGACATGCCACACACTTTCTAATTTGAACACATGTACATGGTTTGGTCATATGAGATGTCAGCACACATATAGTTGTCATGTGAGATATAATGGTCATCCTGAATCATGGGGACTATTGGTTAAAGCATTTTCTTTGGTTTTTACCTCAGGGGAACCCAAGGGAATTTCATTAGGCTATATTCTGGCACAATGCATGAGATTACAATTATCATACTTTCCACAGATATACATGATAAAATGCAAAAGACTCATCATGTGACTGCTCATGGTGGAAAGTGCCATCAAGTGAAAGGTAATTTATGGTGACCCCATAGGGTTTTCAAGGCAAGAGACAGTCAGAGGTAATTTGCCATTGCCTGCCTCCACATCACAACCCTGGTATTCCTTGGTGGTCTCCTATTCAAATACTAGCCAGGACTGACCTCCTTAGCTTCCAAGATCTCATGAGACTGGGCTACACTAGGCAATCCAGGCCAGGGCCTGTGATGGCTTATATATCCATAAATGTAGTCTACTTCCCAAAACTCTTAAGTGCCAAAATGGGTCAGTGAATCAACTAGGATAAAAATCAGTTTGGAACTGTTCCCTGTTTGGCTGGAACTCAAAGAGATGAAGGGGTAGCTGTTCTACAAGGAAATGAATTAGAATTGTCCACTGAGACTGTGGTTAATGATATGGACTGCCTGGCAACGTCTCGAGGCAGCAAGATTAAGGCTGAAGGCTTAATATGTATGGGATATTATAGGTGTTTATATACAAATGCCAGAAGTCTCCGAGGTAAAATCAGGGAGTTGGAAAGCTTGGTCTTGGGGGGGGGGGGAATAGACATTGTGGGTATTACAGAAACTTGGTGGGATGAGGAAAATCAGTGAGATATGGTGATTCCTGGTTATAAATTATATCAGAAGGATGGGGGGGAAGGGTTGGAGGTGGGGTGGCTCTGTATGTCAGAGAGGGTACACAGTCCAGTAAGACTGAGAGGGTAAGAGAATTGGATTCGCTTGTGGAAATGCTATGGGTTGAAATAGTGGGCCCAAAAGGAAGCTTAACACGGCGAGTTAGTTATCACCCACTAGGTCAAAAGATAGAGGATTATAAAATGATGAATGAATTAAAGATAGCGACTAGATGAAAAAACTGTATTGTAATAGGTGAGTTTAGCTACCCACACACTGTTTGGGTCAATATGTGTTCAAGTCGGGAAAAAGAGATTAAGTTTCTAGACACTTAATGACTGTGCTATGGAACAGATGGTCACAGAACCAACCAGGGGAGAGGCATTCTTGGATTTGGTCCAGTGCAGTGGACAATATTCCATACAAAATGATGTACAACAGGTATCCATAACTTGACTACCTAAGAACCTTTGGTGCAAAGGCTTGGGTGAACATTCCTCTGGAGCACAGGAGGAAAGGGGGAGCAAGAGCTAAAAAGCTGGTGTTTCTAGGATACCAACCTGGAATGAAATCCTACAGGTTTGCTTATCAGTACCACAAGCTATGTTTCAGTAGGTCTGCTAGCTTTTGTGAGCATGATAGCTGGAGAAGGATTCATTCAAATGAGTTACTCCAAATGGTACAGAGAACACTGAGAGTGTGGTTGATGGTGTAACTAAGCAGGAGGTTGTGCCAAAAGAGGAACAATCCTCAAGTAACATGCAAAGTGAAAGGGTCTTACCCAGAGTGTCTGAACGTAGTACAAAGGGTGTTCCTCCAGTAAGATATGGGTATGATGTGAACCATGTTTATGTTAAGGAACCACAACGCTACAATGATGTACTGAAATTGCCTGATGAAGAGAGAGAGGCATGGTTTCAGGCTATGGAGGAAGAACATGACTCATTACTGGAGAATGATGTGTATACAGTAACAAAATTGCCAAAAGGCAAGCATGTAATTGGCTGTCGTTGGGTCTATAAGGTGAAAAAAATGCCAAATGGATGCGTTAAGAGGAAAGCAAGGGTGGTGGCCCAAGGCTATAGTCAAATCCAAGGGCAGGATTACGATCAAATATTCGCGCCCACCGTCAGGTCTGACACATTTAAGATGGTGCTTATCAAAGCAGGGCAAAGTAAAATGATGGTGAATCACTTTGATTTCACTACTGCATATCTTAATGCCCCTGTAACCAAAGAAATTTACATGGCACAAATACCAGGGTTTAAAAACCCAAATGAGCAATTGGTATTAAGGTTGAAAAAATCATTGTATGGTTTGAAGCAGAGTGCCAAGAACTGGTATGACTGCTTGAGCACAGCTTTAAAGAATGTGGGTTTTGTGCAAGCTGTAGCTGATCCTTGCTTGTTCAATATAAGGATTAATAACAGTGATTGTTATTTGATATTGTTTGTTGACGATTTATGTTTTGTTTGTCATAATGAATCACAGTTGGAATGGTTCAAACAAACAACCCAAAACATGTTCAAGGTGAAACATTTGGGTGAGATTGGTCATTACTTGGGAGTAGAGGTTACCAGAAATGACAGAGGCTGGTTTATACTGAGTCAAAAAGAAAAAATAACCAAGCTTCTAAATAAATTTGGCATGCAAGATGCACATAGTGTGACAACCCCAATGACCACTCATTATACCAAGGAACCAGATAACAAAGAATTTGCTGACAAACAGCTATACCAATCTCTAATTGGGTCTCTATCGTACATATGTAATTGGAGTAGCCCAGACATTAGCATAGTGGTTCATTTGTTAAGTCAAAAGAATAACAAACCATATGAAAGAGATTGGGTTGCTGCCAAAAGAGTGCTGCGCTATCTCAAAGGCACAGCTGATGATAAACTGGTGTTAGAGTCTGACAATGGAAATGTTGTAACAGCATATTGTGATTCTAACTGGGGTGAAAGACAAGACGGCAAGTCTACATCAGGATTTGTTTTATATCTGAACAAAGCTCTTGTTCTGTGGAAAGCAGTGAATCAGCAACACGTATCGCTCAGTACGTGTGAAGCAGAATATGCCGCGCTAAGTCAGTGTTGCACACAACCTGAATGGTTGCTACAACTGTGTACTGATTATGACATTAAATATGATTTGCCTGTGAATGTATACTGTGATAATGTAGCTGCTCAGCAACTAGCAGACAACAACTGTATTAGAGTTAGGAGCAGACATATCAACATTAGGTATATGAATGTAAGAGATGTAATTGAACGTGGCATAATTAAGCTAAACCATTGTACATCAGATAACAATGTGGCTGA
>NW_015167546.1:599790-648643 GCF_001447785.1 Gekko japonicus
GTGTGAGCTAGCTCACAGTTTTTTAGCCTCTGGCTCACACATTTTTGTCTTAGCTCAGGAAGGAGGGCTCCAAAGCAAACTGATTTATGCAGCAGCCAAATCGCTCGCTCACAACTTTAATTCCAGTGGCTCACAAAGTAGAATTTTTGCTCACAAGACTCCACAGCTTAGAGGGAACATTGCACACGGACAGACACTCACTCTCATTTTATTCTTTGGGGGTTTTGTTTTTTTAAAGCAAGCTCAAAAGCGGACATCTTCCTCCCCAAGAAAAAGAACGCTTGCTTTGTGACATCACAGGGCCCCCTAGTTGTGATGTCACAGAGGATTATGATTTCAGAGCAGTGGGACCTGAGAGATGACCTCAGTAGGCAGAAGTCTCTTCTGGGCAACAAAGGGGCCGTTCTCATGCAAATGTACGCCAGGGGAACACAAGGCAGGGCATGGTGAAGGGGGCCCCCTTTCAAAGCTCCTGTGACTGACAAGCATAAGCCATCCCTGAAGGGCCAAGATATATCACACACACACAAACACACAGCCAAATGTATGGCTCCGGCCTCCTCATATGCATAAGGCAGCTGGGTGAGCGAGGGGGCCTCCTATTCCCCAGACGCTTCGCGTGGAAACAACGCCTCTCTCTGTTGTGTGAAAAGCCCTCTTTAAAAAAAAGAAAAAGATTAACGTTATGTTTGGTTCTATTCATGGATTCCCTTCGCTACTAAAGCTCGATGCATTTGGGTTAAAGGTTGCAGGATAGAAACAGCTTAGATTTAGACAAATGAGGGTTTGTAGGAGGGGAGAAATATTTAACAGATACCACAATGTACGTTTTAGATGTTGCTCGATTTAAACACCCCCCCCCAAAAAAAACCCCTGCTTTTGCTAAATTGATAGCAATGGCTGCCAGTGTGGTAAAACACTTTACGGACACAGACGGGCTTAAGAGTGGTTGGCAACGGCCCTGTTTCCTAGGGCCCGTGTCTTTGATTTGTCATTTCCATAACTCAGTATAAATTACGCAATACGTTGTGGGCAGTGTTCCCTCTAAGCTGAGTTAGTGTGAGCTAGCTCAGTTTCTTAGCCTCCGGCTCACACATTTTTGTTTTAGCTCAGGGAGGAGGGCTCCGGAGCAAACTGATTTATGCAGCAGCCAAATCACTCACTCAGAACTTTAATGCCAGCAGCTCACAAAGGAGAATTTTTGCTCACAAGACTCCACAGCTTAGAGGGAACATTGGTTGTGGGTTCTGCTTATCTCCTACGAGCCCTGCTAGGAACCACTGGTCAAACATTTTGGATCAGAGGTGGAAAAGTGAAAATGTACAGTGGCTGTATGAAATACTGCCAGAGAAAAGGCACGGCGCATTGGCTAGGAGAGGCCTAGTGTTGTGCGAGACCCAGATTCAAAACTGCACAATGCCATGGAAAGCTCACTGGGTAACCTGAGGCCGGGCACTCTCTCAGCCCGACCTACCTCACAGGGTTGTTGCACGGACCAAATAGGGCCGGGTGGGAGGGGCCACATAGGCAGCTGTGAGTTCCTCTGACCTTTTAACCGTCCAAACAAGAAAAAGAGGAGAGGGAAAGACTCCAGAGATGTCTGGATTCCAAGCTAACGCTGAACTTCTAAAGAACACGGTTTGCTTTGGGCCGCCTTCTTTGAGGGTAGACTGTTTTCCTCGTTGTTTTATACATTCCCGCAACGCTTTGATGGACTGATGTGCGGCATCCTTCAGCCCGTCTTAAAAAATTTCAACAGATACACGTGGAAGCAAATTTACAGCCGGGCATCTCCCAAAATGGATTTAAACGGGGAAAGGAAAACATCTGGATTAACGTTAGTATGTTGGGGACATGTAAATCTTACACAGCTAATGATTCCCCAACACGGCACCCACGGGCACCTTTCCTGGACCACAAGAAGTGTTTTTTGAAAGTGGGTGGGGCCCAGGGCTCTACTGGTAGCAGGAGCTCCTTTGCATATTAGGCCACACACCCCTAGTGTAGCCAATTCTCCAAGAGTTTACAGTAGCCCCAGTAAGAAGATCTCTGTAAGCTCTTGGAGGATTGGCTACACTAGGGGGTGTGGCCTAATATGCAAAGGAGCTCCTGCTACCAGCAGAGCCCTGATTATAGCATTGGAAAAAGTGCAGAAAAGAGCTCCTAGAATGATAAAAAGGTTGGAACACTTTCCCTATAAAGAAAGGTTAAAACGCTTGGGGCTCTTTAGCTTGGAGAAATGACGTCTGAGGGGTGACATGATCAAGGTTTACAAGATTATGCATGGGATAGACCAGGGCCCAGGCAGACAAAGAAATACTTTTCTCCCTTTCTCACAATACAAGAACTCATGGTCACTCAATGAAATTGTTGAGCAGTCAGGTTAGAACAGATAAAAGGAAGTACTTCTTCACCCAAAGAGTGATTAACACATGGAATTCACTGCCACAGGAGGTGGTGGCGGCTATAAGCATGGACAGTTTCAAGAGGATATTAGATAAGCATATGGAGCAGAGATCCATCAGTGGCTAAGCCACAAGGTATAGATAGGAACTCACAGGCTGGGGCAAGTGATGCTCTGTATTTTTGGTGCTTGGGGGGGGGCAACAGTGGGAATGCTTCTAATGTCCTAGCCCCACTGCTGGACCTTCTGATGGCACCTGGTATTTTTGACCACTGTGTGACAGAGTGTTGGACTGGATCAGCCATTGGCCTGATCCAACATTGGCTTCTCTTATGTTCTTAATGTTCTTGATTACTTATTTTACTCCATTAACTTTATATCCCTGATTAAAGCAGTGTACTTCAGGGCTCCCAGGAAGTCTCCAGTTCTAAGACTGGCAACCCCTATACTTCATTAGTTGCAGCAAGGTTACTGAGTCATGTACTTTCAGACCACACCCTGCCCTTGCTCATCATAAATAAGAGAGAAAAGAACTCAGCATGGGCTGCAGTAGAAATGTTCTCTCACTTGCCTTCAAATATAGAAGAAACCAAAGCTAATAAACAGCAGGAAATTCTGAGTTCCATTTTTGTTCAAAAGAACATCTTACCTAATCCAGTATGTAATCATATTCTATAGCTGGACGTCAGCTAGCCCCATGAAAACAGCCCTGCTTTTTTAACATTTGTGGATGTTTTGATGCCATTTTTTATTTATTCGGATAGTTTCCTACCACTTTTCTCCAGTTACAATAGGGAAAAAACAACAACAACCAATTATTGAATACAACAAATCTACCTGTTAGTAACAAACTAATCCACCGGAGGGGGGGGCAGGTGGTAAGGGCTCTGCCCTGAAGTCATAAGAAGATAAGAGAAGCCAATCTTGGATCAGGCCAAAGGCCTATCCAGTCCAACACTCTGTCACACAGTGGCCAAAAATACCAGGTGCCATCAGGAGGTCCTGCAGTGGGGCCAGGACCATGAAGACCTCCCACTGTTGCCCCCCCCCCAAGCACCAAGAATACAGAGCATCACTTGCCCCAGACTGAGAGTTCCTATCTATACCTTGTGGCTATAGCCACTGATGGACCTCTGCTCCATATGTTTATCTAATTCCCTCTTGAAGCTGTCCATGCTTATAGCCGCCGCCACTTCCCGTGACAGTAAATTCCATGTTTTAATCACTCCTTGGGTGAAGAAGTACTTCCTTTTATCTGTTCTATCTGGACTGCTCAGCAATTTCATTGAGTGCCGACAAGTTCTTGTATTGTCAACAGCCTTTCCCTAGGCCCTTCCTTCCAGGAGGCAACTTTCCTTTGAGGAGACTGGAGGGGAAAAGAGGAGTAGGTAAAAGCTTGGCCCATGGTGGCATCTCAAAGGACCAAAGGGTAGCTAAAGGAGTAGGCCTAACAGCACTTTTAAAGGAAGAGGCAGGCATGTGTGCACCTTAATTTCTGTTAGCATACCAGCTGCACAGATTGATAGCAATGGGATTTAAGAATGCTGAACCCTTGTTTTGTCATGGGCAAAAATTTTCTTGGGCAATATGTGGAATAGTTCCAGAGTAGGAGCTATAATCAGTACTGATGTATTACTGCAGTGTTGTCTGGCATCTTCAGATTTACCTCCCAGTAATGAAGTGGCTCCAATGGTACAGAGATATCTGAGATTCTATTAGTTTCAGTCTTGAAACTGCCAGATGCTCTATGTTTTTTTCTTCAACAACAGAGTAAATCCATTTTAATACTTTCTTCCATGCTAAACATCTCCTCAGTGCATGCATGTCTTGATGGGCAATTCAACGGCTACACTGCCAAAACATCAAGGGTAGCATGATGTATTCATTATGGGGCTTTGGATGGACAACTTCTGATTTCTTTAAGTGGATCATCAAAGTACCGCTGCTCCACTCCAGGCACAAACCATTCATCTAATAGCTGGACCAGCATACTGGTGATTTGTGCCAGATTTCTCCAGAGGTTCATGATTTTGGGATGCATGAAGCACTGTAGTGTTGCTATTGATGAGAAATGCTAACTCGAGCGAAGAAATGGAAATTGTAGGAACAGCTGCCACCTGTTTTGTGACTGATTGTGCAGAGGTTTATGCAATACCCAGCCCTCTTCTGGTCTCCTTTCATTCTTAGAATCCTCTAAGTACAAAATGACAAGACAGAGGAAGTTTTGAATATATAGACATTTATTACAGTGCAGATATGAATGGATGTAAGGGTAGAAGATTAGAGCTGAAGCACACACATCTGCCAGATCTTTGCTGTAGGGTACACGGCATGGAGACGCTGGCAAAAACATGTTATTTGTTGCACAAAAGTGTGCAAGATGGGAAGAGGGAAATGAGGAGGGCTAGTTCGTGAAATGCCTCCTATCCCCCCCCCAATTGTTTTCCTGTTCTTTGCACACTTCTATTTTATAATCAGAAGGGGGAGAAAATCCAGAGTGTGTGTCATGCTGGGATATCGCAATTTCTCGGCTGGCTTCAGTAGCATCCCAGCATGGCACACACTACAGCTCATTTGTTAATTTTATAAGTACCCTTTACTTGCACTTGCAAGACATTTTCATTTCTGTAGTTATGGATATTAACAGTTGGCATAAGGATACTGAATGGAAAGAGCTCGTAGGAAGTAAAGCAATTGCTTCTTTTTAAAGGTTCTTTTTCAGGCATTTTACATAATACCTTCACTGAAGCCCTCCCCCCCAAGCTGAAGTGCATACTTATTACCTGCAGTGGAAGTGTGATGTCTAAGTATATAGAAATAGTAAACTTCTGGACATACTATTGACCTCTTTGTGCATCCATGGATTTTTCTAAAAAAATCATAACTTAGGACCCACTCAGAAGAAAACTAAATGAGCCACAGCTCACTTGAATGGTTTGCATTTAGTAGAACTTGAATGCTAAAACTTTGTAGTTAAACACCATTGCTTCTTTTCATATGGAATTTATACACAGAAACAAGACTAGGAATTGTGCTCTCAACAATATACTCCTCTGTCTTTCCCAACATCTGGCTTGACCAAAAGCAATTTTGGTTATAATACTGACACATCTATGCACTTTTCTGCATGTTCAACTTGTTCCTGATTTTCTTGGGAGTCAATCCACAAGCATTGGAATCAGTTTGGACATGGTTGTATCTCATATCTGTCCTCCCTGTGCATTTTCACCGTTGTGGATTCAGTCTATTTTCTTCCATATGCACCTTCAAAATGAAGCTTTTCAAGGAAGGGTGCTGTTGTCATTGGTGGTGTCATCAGTCATATCACAGCACTCCCCCCCCTTTTAAAAATGCACTAAAATATTGATATATTGCTGGAGCATTGTAACAATAATAGGCTGGTTCTCTAAATTCCCAGCTATCATTAAAAAGGTAAGTCTCTAGGCCCTCCTTGTGGAGATATGCCTTTTTCCTTATATCTTCATGAAGGCAAGGGATAGACACTTACTTTAAAAAAAGAACGAAAGCTGGGAATCCAGAGAACTTGCTAAGCCTACTGCTACAGTACTCCAGGGAACTAGTGATATTTTAGTGCCTTAAAAATCACTTAAGAGTAGGGGAAGGAGAGGGAATGATTTGACCACAATAGCCCAGTTGTCAAACAGTGAAATAGAGGTGGGTGGAAGTGTTTGGGACAAAGAAAACCAAAATATACATTACACACGAGGAAAAAGCCAACTCAAAACGGGCTTCCAGAAAAACATCAGGGTAAAAGTGGTCTCAGAAGAACCGGTGAGAAAAGGGGGGGGTGAAATGAAAACTAAGGACACAAAAATGAGTGTGGAGATCAGGTGATAAACCAAACATTTTGTGGCCAGAACCAAAGGGGGGGAAAACTATTTTTTTTAACCCTGACATTCCTGGTAAAGCAGATTAGAAAGCAATGTAGCTGTTCTCCATATAACATTATTCCTGAACCTGTCCTAAAACACAGTTAGTAGAATTGTGGATGAGAATGATTCCTTATGAAATAAGAATAGATGGAAATATAATATGCAATGGTATGTGAATCTTGAATGGCATTCCTACTTTTGCCACAATTCATTTCTTCTCACAACCATTGGGTCATGCTTGTAGGGGTGAAAGCCTGCACATAATTTATTAATGAATATGTGAATTTTGATAAAGCACTGCAAACAAAGCAATCTTGATGCTGATGTACATATTATTCAGTGTGAGGGTTTTACAGATATGCATGTTTAGTTGTGTGTGTATTGATTAAAAAATGCCAAAAATAAGTTTCTGGATGGGATTCTGTCAAGGGTTATTTTTTTTAACATGGTGTTTTCTCAATTTCCATGTTTGCAATTGGTGCTATATTTGGGATAGAAAAGATGCAAGCCATGCAAACTCCTAATTTTGGGAATTTTTCTAGTTAAGAAAGTTCAGGAAGAATGGAGTACCGGCCATAATGAACCCAAACGACAATAAAGAAACTGAATCAGTAAAAGCTACGACAAGCTTATGGTGAGTACCAAGTTTATTCATCAGCTGCCAGTCTCCATATTTACTACTATGGTTGTTGCTTGTGGAACATTAGCATGACATGCCAGTCCTGTATATGCCTGCCCTAAGCAGAGAGCTAACACTGACTTTATAAGAAAAAAATAAGCAGCAGTCTCTGGTGGCACCTGAAAGTCTAACAAAATTTTAGCATGAAATGCAGGAAGTACAGGGTGAAATGTAATTATATAAACTTGAAGCTGAACCAAGGCAAATATAAAGATCATGGCTGGGAAGTCCCAGATTTCGCTTAGATTCAATAAACAGCCTCTTTTAAAGAGGACATCATAATCAAAGAGACTGAACAACTCATTATGAACAACTTAGACTGTGTATATAAAAGGCTAAGAGATAACTTTCCAGTATTACATTTTACAAGCCTGTAATGTATCCATCCCAGACCGCGTGTGCGGCCATTGCGCCACGCGGTCAGGCGAAGCCATCGAGCTTTGCTCACAGGAACAATGGGACAAGTGGATCCTAGCCGCGCCAATCGGCAGGCTAGGCTCCCAGTCGATAGCCAATCACGAGTGTGCGGGTGTGTTTTGGATGCAAGATTGTTGTGCATATAAACTAGCCTGCGAGCTGGGCAACTTGTCTTTGTTCTGAGCTGAAATAAAGTATGAGAGCTGAAATCACCAGTAAGTCTCAGTACTTTTCAAAGCCAGCTTCCTCAATGCCTCAGAAGAATACCAGAAAAAGTTAAATAAAGCAATGAAGTTACCCACAAATGTACAGGAACACATCTATACTGACACATCCCAGGAACCTCAGCTAGGAACCTTCTATTGAATACCTATAATACACAAGTCAAGCAAACAGATTAAAAAAATTAGCACAATCACTGTTGGGGTGCCTAAATATATGGATTCTGTTACCATACCCAGTTACTTATGATTTCCTGGGGAAACTGCAATCCATTGATGGTCTCCCAGAAAACCATCTTGGCCAGTATGAATATTAAGGCTCTGTACAACAACTGAGATACAACACCATCTTAGAGATTATCCTCAAGGTATCCTTGCAGAGGATGTGAAAAACCTGGATATGCCAGAAAAGAAGGAATGTGCCATAATATTTTTTACACACTGAAGCTAATACAGAAATTAGTCTTGATGCTGGCAAATTGATTTAGAATAAGCCACTGTCTAAATGCAAAGTATTATAATGTATTTGGCACATTGTTCTGACATAGCAGAGATGCTTTTCCTCAGAAAAACAAACAAACCCAAACTTCTTTTCCTTCCATGTAATTGCGTTGTTGATGACATTGTTTAGCAAAACACCTTCCAGAGAAACTTGTCTAAGCATCATGGCATGGCAGGTGGTGAACAGTTTGCCATCAATGGGATGTTAGAATGCCAGCATTTCAAGGACTGAGCAGCTTGGGAAGTATTAGTGCCAATGAATGGAACTGAAATGCAGCTTAACTAATACTTGCGACTGCTTCAAACTCTCCAGAGAGAGTCAGTGTTTAGGGTTATTTTCTTTTTTAAAATGTAAAAGTGTTATTAGCCAAATTTCATCACTTTGTAAATTACAGAAGCAGCCGCCTCCTTAGAGAACACAGAGCTCCTTAGCTCTCTCAGGCAGTAAATAACAGTTTGCATTGTGTTATCTGGAGAAATAAAATATTATGCTTTCAGATTTCTGCATTCAGCTGCAGCTTTGCACTGGGTTTAATGTCTCTTTATTTTCCATGTAAATGGATTTTCAAAATTGTTTCTGTGGGAAAAAAAGCGAAGGCCTATCTTTCTGTTTTTCCACTTAATGTCATTGACTTGACATTTGAGTGAATTATGAAAAATCAAGAACTTGAGACCCACAGCCCTGCAGAAGTCCATTGTATAGTCAGAAGCAATTTCTGCAGAACAATGAGAGAAAATCCAATAGATCAGGAAATGTGCAAAGAAAAAGCAGCAGTACTTTGTTCTATTAATAATTTAGATCTCATTTTCATCTTAATTCATCATATTTTGTTGGGCTTTGTCTTCTAAATGAAGCAAACTTTGGTTGAAAAATTCCTAGTAGCATTAAGTGTTTGCTGAACTTCTATAACATAGTTAGATGCAATATCATTTTCAATAGAATCTACATCAGATTTGAGTTCAAGCAGGCTAGTTTCCATGTTATAAATGCAAAAGAAAAATCATAATCAACGTGGGGTTTATTGGAAAAGGAAGAAGGTACTTTATTCTTTAGTAGGGGGTGACAGAAGGATGTAGGAACATTTATCTTATGCTTTAGAACAAAGAAAGGTCTTTGTTCTAGATCCAAAGTGATTTATTAATTTAAGTTTAAAAGCGATGGCTGCTAGCCTAGCAAAATAACCCCCACATGCCATTAATGGGGCATAAAATGTGCAAAATGCCATCAATGTGCATCACAACCAGCTGATATATTTTCCATTAATTTCTTTCTCCCTCTGTTGTTATTGCCCGACTCTTCACAACCCCATAGACCACATCACGCCAGGCCCTCCTGTCTTCCGCCATCCTCTGGAGTTTGCTCAATTTCAAGTTTGTTGCATCGGTAACACTGTTTAACCATCTCATTCTTTGCCGTCCCCTTCTTCTTTTACTTTCAATCATTCCCAGCATCAGGGTCTTCTCCAGCGAGTGCTCCCTTCTCATTTGTTGGCCAAAGTACTTGAGCTTCAGCTTCAATATCTGTCCTTCCAGGTAACAGATATCTGTCCTTCTCCCTCTACAAATCTTCAAAAAGAATGTTTGTCTTCTAGTTTCATATTCACACTCAGAGCATACACATATATTTATTTAATTCATTTATACCCTGCCGTTTCTACACTGGGAACCAAAAGCAGCTTACATCATTCTCCTCTCCTCCATTTTGTCCTCACAACGACACTGTGCAGTAGGTTAGGTTGAGAGAGTGTGACTGGCCCAAGATCACCCAGATAGTCTCCATGGCATGAGTGGGGATTCGAATCTCATTCTTCCAGATACTAGCCTCTCTTTTTTTTAATTTTCTTGATTTTCTACAAAGAAAGAGACAAACAACATACAAGACAAACTAACACCAAACAAACAAAAAGCATGTACTCATTATAACTAATTTTGCCTTTGTCCATTGGTCTAATTCTATATTATGGCCTACGTTTTGTGCCCATCTAATCAGTTTGGTGTAGTGGTTAAGTGTGTGGACTCTAATCTGGGAGAACCGGGTTTGATTCCCCACTCCTCCACTTGTACCTGCTGATGTGACCTTGGGTCAGTCACAAGCTCTGGCACAGCTGTCCTTGAAAAAGAGCAGTTTGTGTCAGAGTTCTCTCAGCCCCACCCACCTCACAGGGTGTCTGTTGTGGGGAGGGGAAGGGAAAGGAGTTTGTAAGCCACTCTGAGACTCCAAGTGAAGGGCGGGGTATAAATCCAATCTCTTCTTCTTCTTCTTCTTCTACTGTGGGATTTATAAATTTTTTTAAAGTTGTTTTATATTGGCGTTTGCCACTTGTAAGCCGCCCTGAGCCCGCATCGCGGGGAGGGTGGGGTAATTAAATAAATAAATAAATACTTTGTCTTGCATTTTCATGTCTATTAGCAATGTATAAAATGCCTTTGTAAATTTTTCATCTATATGGAGTAGAGTTTTGTCCAGGTCTGTAGGCTTTTCATAGAAGCCAATTTGTTTATCTTTCGTATACCTAGAGTTGAGTTGCGCCCTTTCCCACCAATTCAAATAAATGTCCTGTTTTTGGAGAATATGTTGTGTTTTTAAATTGTTTTTCTTATCTAAAAGATCTTCATATCTCCACATTTGATCTTTAGTACGTAAAGTGGGATTTATAAAGGCTTCAAGTGGCGAGACCCATTTAGGTATTTTTATGTAGAACAAATTCTTAACTTCTTCCCATGACTTCAGAAGTGCTGCTCTTAAAATATGTTGTTTAAAATATTTATGTGTGTTGCTTTTTTCATGCCATACAAAAGCATGCCAACCTAATTTCAAGTTATGATCTTCTAGCTTTAGAATTCTAGGATTTTCCAGGGTAATCCATTCTTTCATCCATGTCAAGGCTGCTGCTTTGTAATAGAGATGCCATTCTGGTAGTACAAATCTGTTATACAAATAAAATCCCAATTAAAAAAATGAAGTCAAAATGAGGAGGAAGGTTTTTAGTTTTTTAATTGCAATCAAGACACCTGAAAACAGTTAGGCCAAACAGCCCATCAAAAAAATGACTGCTTTCTGCACACCATAAGGAAGTACATGAAATTTTATACTTGAAATGACATAGTCATAAAGATAACATTCAAAAAGCATAATTGGTTACAAAAGACCATGCATCATTTGAGTAACTGTCCACTTATTGGCCAAATGTAAAGAAAGTGTGTCCATAATATCTTAAATGTTTACTTAACCTAACCTGAATAATATTGGCCAAGGATTCTCTATACCCAAACAAAGGTGTTTTTTCCTGATACGGAGCTAAAATCCTTTTTGACCCAGACACTGTAAAGTTTTACCCTAAACAACTAAAAACCATGAACTTTATATCTATCTTCTATGCCAAAAGAATGTTTGTCTTGTTTGCTAGCATGAACTGGAAAGATACCCTAATCTTCAAAGGAAAAGGCCTTCATTACATCCTAATAAAATCTTACTTAGGAGAAAAATTTATAAAACCAGAAAAAATATGAATAATAATAAAAATAATCTTTATATTCCCATTCATACTACAAATCCTCCTCTCTCCTTTTTATCCTGTAGTACTTTCATCTTTATTCTGGGCCTTTTACCTTGCCATATAAAGTGCCAGATCAATTTGTACAGTTCTTTAAAATACTGTTGGTTTTTTAAAATTGGTATTGTTTGGAATAAAAAAGAAGTCTAGCTAAGACAGTCATTTTTACAATAGATATTTTTCCCATAAAAGATACTTGTAAGTTATTTATTTATTTATTTTCATTATATTTATACCCTGCCCTTCCCATGAATGGGCTCAGGGCAGCTGAGTTTTTCCAATTTTCCAAGTCTTTTTTAATTTCAGTCAGCAGTTTCATACAGTTGTCTTTTAATAGTGAACTGCATCTGTTGGTTAAAGTTATTCCTAGGTATTTTATTTTCTTCTGAACTGCAGTACCAAAAATCTCTAGTAACTGTTGTATCTTGTCTTTAGTACAGTTTTTTGTCAATATTTTTGTTTTTTTTAAATTAATTTTCAGACCAGCTAGCTGTCCATATTCTTTTAGAGAATTCAGAAGATGGGTGATAGATGTTTGTGGTTCTTCCAAGATGAAGACAAGATCATCTGCAAACACTTGGAGTTTATATTCTTCTCTCTTAATTTTAAGTCCTTTTATTTGTGTATTATTTCTTACAATGTCTTCCAAAGTCTCTAGAGCAAAAATAAATAGTCATGGGGACAATGGACACCCTTGTCTAGTTCCTTTTTGTATTTCAATATTCTGTGAGAGGTCCCCATTTACTATAACCTTTGTGTAAGTATAGATTGCTCTCACCATTGTATAAAAGTTTTCACCACAGTGCCATGCTAATAGTTGTTTTAACATAAAAGACCAACTGAGGTTGTCAAAAGCTTTTTCTGCTTTTTTTTTTACCTCCGCGGGGAGGGCGGGGTAAAAGTTAAAGTAATAAATAAATAATAAACTGTGGTCTTTGCTATGTTTTATTTCATCATTCTCTGATGCATCATGCATGTATACGTTTCCCTAATTTTCATCCCCCATAACCTGAAAACTATAAGGCATAGCCTAGGAATTTTTTATTCACACAAGTGACTTTGACATATAAGATAAACCAATACAGCAATTTTAATCAAAATCTGAGATGCATCATGCATGTATACGTTCCCCTAATTTTCATCCCCCATAACCTGAAAACTATAAGGCATAGCCTAGGAATTTTTTATTCACACAAGTGACTTTGACATATAAGATAAACCAATACAGCAATTTTAATCAAAATCTGAGATGGTGGTTAATTTTTTTAAAAAATGTGGTGATCTGCCGTGGAATAACCCCATTGAAGATAACAGCAGTTACCCAGACCTCCTTACTGGTGGAAAGGGGCTCACTGTGTGGCCCATTTTCAAGGGCTCCACCCCAACACCCTGTTCTTTGCCATTTGAGCCTTGAGATCCATGCCAAGGGAGCAAAGCCCTTTGGACCTTGTTGGATGTTGCAAACGGGCCCCCATAACAGTTCAAGCTTCAGGGCCCCAAAAATGTAGATCTGCCCCTGTCTATTACTAAACATATGGTAAGAACCTCCACATATTGTACACTCAGAAAAAGGACTCTATTTACTTTATAGGTAACACTGTAATAAAATCCTTTGACATAACCGAAAGGAGGACTTTAAAAAAAAAAGCTTTTGGTTTTTAAAAAATAAGCTCTGAATATGCCCTTGAACTCTTCATTTTTAAAATAATAATTGAATATGTTCTTCAGTCCTGATGACCATCTCTTCTAATGGAAGGAGAGACAACTTTTGCTAGTTCTCTTTCCTCTGCAGACTTCTGATTGGCCCTCATGCTATTCCTTGAAGAAGCAAGACAGAGGGAGAGAAGAAGCAGGAAAGTTCCATTCTGCTAACAGAAACATGATCCATTATCAGAAATGATCGGTGAAGTCTAACTCAATGATAATTTAGCATCAAATAAAACAATTTTACATGAACAACAAACAAGAGATGCCAGAAATAGCATGATGGGGCAATGTGTGAATCAAGTGAACTTGTGACTGAGGTTGCATCCCGGGTGGGTAGTAGAAGACTGTTCAGGCTCAAGGTTCTGATCTCACTAAAAAGCAAGTAAGAAGAAAAAGAGACCTTTCTTGGCATTTTGAATGGAGTGTCAAATTGCCAATGCTCACACTAGCATGACTGGAATACTGTAGAAAAGTTAACTGGTGTTCAGTGATGGGTGCCAACATGGAGTATGCATTTTATAATCAGTACTTCGTAAATGCCTGTGGCTTATTCTTTAGGGCGGGGGAATAAAAAAGCCTGAAATCTTTTTAAAAAATAAATTATTGGCAGTTTGAAATTGTTAGTTTGTTTGCTGTGCTGCAATCTTTATAGCCTTCAATGAAAGCTGTAATTAAAAATAATCAAATAACATAGATCCTATCGCAAACTTGATTTTGGTTCTTATCAATATCTCCCAGCAGAAAGTTTATGAACTGAAAAATGAGGTGCCTTTTTTTGCAGACAACATAAAAACTGCACTAGCTCATAAATCCCATGAAGGTAAGCACCACAGGAACAGTAAGCTGTATACCGCCAGTGGGCATCCATCACTGAACACCTGCCGAGCACTGAAATAATAAGACAATGGCTCAACAAAGTCACCCATTAAAATGGCACAGTCAAGCCATCAGTGTTGCTAAGACACCCCTGTGGGAAATTGGTTCTATATCCCTGTGTAAAGTTTCATTTAACAGGCACAGAACAATACTGTTGTATCTCAGCTGAAATTCTGTTATTCAGGTAAAACCACACATTGGTAAATATGGTCATATTTCTAATGGAGTTTTCTCTAGTGTGGAAGAAAGCAATCTTTTGAGCCAATCATAAACACTCAAAAAGTGAAATGAAGATCAGTCTATTTCTTTCTTTCTATAGCTTGTTTCCTGGCAAATGAAAGAGAAGTTGGAAAACCCTTGTAAAAGATACATCCTCCAATATTTATTTTTGGATTTTGCACCATGGTATTTATTTGGCTTCCTGCGTTTAATAATCAACCACTTTTGGACATAGTCACAGTATTTTTAAATTATTTTTTGAAAAGTGAATATGAAGTGCCATTTTATTTTGAGGGAACACCCTTAGTATCCAATTCAACATGGAAAAGATGTATTTAGTGGTTATGAGATCTAGCTGAAAAAGAATCTTACTGTGTTGTTGGGGGGATCCTCCTCCAGTTGGGCGTATTCCTGATGAATACATAAAGGGCATGAAAAGTTCACTATGGAGGGATCCAATACACAAATGGCACTACAAAGCATTTTAGAATTTTCTATTTTCAAGGCAAGCTTAGTCCTTTAAGCTAACTGACAGCAATCTGTTACCTCAGACTGAAACCACCAAAGTGCTAGATTTACTGCAGAAATTGTGGTGCTTGTCTACAATGTTGATGAAAAACAAACATTTCTTCCAGCCAGCAAGAAAATGAAAATGAAGAAATGCTACACCAGAAAATGAAGAAATGATAACCAGTTATAATGGGGAGAAGGAAGGGAGAAGACAGAAATCTTTCTTGAAATGTTTCTGAAATAGAATATCCATGGTTATTTTAATATAGTAAAAAAAAAACACCCTTACATTATCAACAGGTCAAAACCATGGGTCACATTATGAATATCTAAGGACAATGGCAGCTTCATGATAGGATTCTGAAGAGTGTCTGCTCACCTTCAGCTTTATCCTTTAGGCTAGCAGATATAATTGCTGTCCAGTTCCAAGAGCTGACACAATTCATTTGGAATTATACCCATTTTGTGATACAGTATAATACTTTAATCTCATTTAAAAAACCCCAAAAACTAAACTTATGGTTTGGAAATTTCACTACTGTTTCCGTACATGTATTCTATTAATTGTCAGCATTTGTCCATAAAGCTCCTCTTTGTGTTAAATTTGTCTACATCCCTCACGCCATCCCTGTATCTGTTCTATTTTCAGATCATTACTGTTGTGTTGCTGTTTCCTTTTTCTCCATTCCTAGGATTCATATCTTTCTGTACTTGGCTGACTACAGTAGCAAACATAATTCAAAATCTGTCCTTGATCGCCCTGTTTGAAATACAATAGTAAATACTCACAATTGTGTTCTCTTCCCTATACAAAATGTACCAAATATTATACTTCTACAATCCACCTTCATTTTCTCTAACCTTCTCCTGACTGATGTATTTTGCTGGAAAGGATGGCCAATACATGAATGAGCCTGCAAAAGCAAGGTACATTTCAAGTAAATCAATGCTGATAGGCCACATATTATCTTTTTCCACTTTATATTTTACTACCGCTAACACCACCTCCTCTGCTGCTTCTATTACTTACTACCATAGTACTACTGCTAAACTATTATTTGGCAAACACCAACTCATAAATGTACTTTTCATTCCTTCCTATCCTTTTCCAGGATCTGGAAAATGATCTTTACAACCATCAGTACATTTCCTTCTCTCCATGAACACTAAAACAAACTAAATTTAGGATACATCATTAACAAGAATTCTCAAATCTTGCACCAACAGTATTCATTCAGTGCATTCAATATGCAGTTAATGCACATTCAGTGTGCAAATGAATGCTAGCAGTGAATCTTTTTTCAAGAGGTGGAAATACACTTACACAGTGAGTTACAAATGTGGGTTATCTATTTGGCAAGTAGAAGCTACTGCAGCACCAACATAAAAACAAAATTCTATCTGTGCTCATGATTCTACTCTATACATGCATATTAGTCCTTTAAGTCAAATCAGGACATGATTTCATGTATAGATACATAATGAGTAAATGCTAAAGAACCTGGATTTAAGGGAGGGGGAGGGGAAAAGAAAAAAAGACAGCTAAGAGGGACATGATAAAGACATTAAACTATGCATGGTATGGAGAAAAGGGAAAGCAATGCATTTTTTCCTTCATCATTCCTAATTCTAGAACCCAATGAAGTTGATGGACAGTAGATTCAGCACAGACAAAAGGAAGCAGGGGCATACCAAGGGACGGGGTGGGGGGCAGTCCACACAGGATGCAGCTCAAGGAAGGCTTTTGAAGGGTGCCCTTGAAGCCAGTGTCATCATCCTGTCTCCAGCCAAATGTCTTCCCTTTTATTTTGAAAATGCAGTTCTGGCTGCAGCCACTTCGGATACAGGGAAGTCTGAGCATAGCAAAAAGCTCCAGGACTGGCTAAGCTTCCTAGAGCAGTAGTGAGGGTGTTGCAGCAACATAAAACAACATTTCCCTCTCCTAATTTCTCTCCCTCTTTTCCACACATTTCTCATTCGTTTTCTCCCCCCCCCCCTTTATTTTTACTTCTTGGTCTCAAGAGCTTCTCATCCCTATGCTACTTGGTGACAGAATGTATTTAATAGTATAGAGGCAAACCTTTGTTAATATTATGCTGGGTACTCTGTACGTTGCATTGGTTCTGCTGGGGTGCAAAAATGCCCCCCTTCAGTTTCTACTGCAGATATTCTCTGATTTGACTTTACTCCTTTGGAAACAATTGAAGATGGGGGTATCTTCGGGGGGAGTGTTAGTTAGTAAAAGTTAGTATAAGGCAGATTCCTAGCTCTCAAAAATGCCTTGTAGATGTTTGGGATAGTCATTTCTTAGGCTTCAGAATGGAGAACAGAACCCCTCCCAAGTGCCTGCTCAGAATACAAGTGGTATGATGGATTATTATTATTATTATTATTGCCATTAAGTCACAACTGACTTATGGTGGCCCTGTAGGGTTTTCCAGTCAAGAGATGTTTGGAGGTGGTTTGCCATTGCCTGTCTGCACATTGCCCCTGCTTAGCTTCTGAGATCTGATGAGATCTGGCTGTCCTGGGGTTATCCAGGTCAGGGCTAGGCTGAGAGTAATGTGACTGGCCCAAGGTCACCCAGCAAGCTTCCATGGCACGAGTGGGGATTCAAACCTGGATTTCCCAGATCCTAGTTCAACGCTTTAAGCACTACACCACACTGGCATGTGTGATGAAATAGTGTGTTGAAATTTGATTTTTTTTTTTTACTGGCGTGCTTATATATATATGAAGTTTAATACAATAAAGTTTTCACTGCCTGTGTTTTTTTCTGGCCACTGAATACAAAGTTTGGGTCCAGGGGCACCATTAAAACTGAACTTTTTTCTGCACCTTCAGACCAACATGGCTACCCACCTGAATCTATTTTCTGGTCATCATTATTATTCATTTTATTTCATGATTATTCATGAAAATAATTTTGTCATATAGAAGAGGGGCCCTGACCTGGATAGCCCCAGCCTAGCCTGATGTCGTCAGATCTCAGAAGTTAAGTAGGGCTGACATGGAGGCAGACAACAGCAAGGCCCCTCGAATGTCTCTTGCCATGAAAACTCTATGGGGGGTGTAAAAAAGTTATCCGCCCCAGGCACCAAATAGGCTAGGTACGCCACTGAAAGGAAGTACTTCTTTACACAACATGCCATTAATGTATGGAACTCACCACCACAAATTACAGTGCTTTGGGGGGGGCTAAATTAATTCATGGATAGGGCAATGGCTGTTAACAGTGATAGTTACAACAGAATCTCAGTGCTCACAGATAGTGTGTTTCTATGTTCGTTTTAGGGAAGTATCTGTGTTGCCTTCATGCTGAGAGGTAGCACCATTTTCTTCATGCTCTTTATGTGAGTATTCTAGAGGCATCTGGTTGGCAACAGTGGAATACAGGGCGTTGGACTAGTCTTGAAAGGATCTGTTTCAAAGAAGGGCTAATCTCAGTCTTTGTCACAAGTTCCACAATATACTCTGGCTTTGCTATTTCCTAGGTATAGTACTAGTGAATTGACTGCTATTACGCACATCACAGTAAACTATGCTGAAACTTGGATTCATGACTTTTGCTTTCCAAAAGTCTCTCTTCTTGAGTCAACTACAGCATCTCCTTTAAATTATCCATACCATTTACTTTGCCCATAATAGCACCCATTTAGATACCTGATTTGCTGGGGCAGTCAAACAATTTGATTTTTAAATGGTTGCAAGTTTTTCTGGCCCTGTTAATCAGTTCCCAAGAAACAGAGAATACCAAGTAAACACAATAAATTGTAGTTTTATGGGATAAATTAATTATCTCTGCAATTAAATTCAGAAACATGTGGAGCCTCCAATAAAAGATAAAATGCATATATACTGGGGGTGGACAAATCACTGAATAATCAAGGATAATCATGCTGAGATTATTTATCATATGGCAGAGTTCCATGCAGGAAGCATATAATAATATAAAATAATAACCAAGTTGATACAATGGGTATGCAGACCGATTGGGCAATCCCCCTAAATACTAATATCAAAATTTTCTATCCACTCAATCACAGTTCAAAGAGCTCTGTCACATCTCCCTGGAAAGCATGATGCTCACATTCCTGTGACAGATGGAAAATAGTTTGGTGTGCTGCACCACAACTGCATTCAGGTTCTGGTATATTACCCCATTTAAACAACAGGTCTGCACAGCTGCCAAAGCCTTTCATATTCTATTAGCTGTCTTCCACACTTTACATGGTAAGTCAAATCCTGCAGGACTCTTATTGGTGTTTAGTAGGTTAAAGATGTCAGGTGGAACTGATTGCATCCATGTTCTCAACCATTCATTCCCTAGAGTAGTATTCTTTCTGATATCCTCAAGGAATGTGACTTTTGGCTGTAGATGAATCAGCAGTAGTTATTATGTATTGGAGGGACCCATCCAAGACACCTATCCAGATCTTCACCAACACCTGTGCAATTCACCCTCTTAAAGTTCCATCATGGCTTTGGAAAAGACCTAATAACTGGTATTTAGATTCTGAGCTTGAGGATTACAGGTTGATGCTAACTGTATGGGAAAGCCCCAAGAACATGTCTGGATATAGACAAGGGCTGACTTCTCTTCTCAGATGAAACAAATGTTAAATCAGGATTGGACTCTCTATTCCATGCCGCTGATCTGAAGATATCTCTGTCTTTAGCATTGAAAATGAGATGCAAGCCTTGTTCTTCAGCTCAGTTGACAAGTACCTCACCATTCTTATCATTAACTATGTATCTCCAATTTCCATGGTGACTGTTAAAGTCACCAGCATATACGGAAGGATGAGGGTAGGCTGATAGGACAGAACTGAGGCAAGAACTTAAGCAGAACATTGTAGCCTCTATGATGCCCATGTTTTAGGGGATTAATATATTAATAGCTTTAAAAATTTGGAAAGATTCAGATAACAAAGGTTTCTCCCATATATATGGGAACTAGGACACACCTTAGTACTTATGCTTTGAAATGAGCAGCTGGTTTCTATTTTGTTCAGAGGTTGCATTTATAAATGTATTGAAATGTAATTACAGAGGTGTTTCCCCTTTTGTCTTGCCCTCTAGAATAGAGCTTGACTCACTGATTGACTCATCAGAAGCCCCTAATAGTGCAGGTATGTTATATAGGTGGATGCCTAGGATGGAAGTGGTCCAGCCTTAGATTCATAAGGAAAACCTGCCTTACTCTCTTACAATGTGAGCATCTAACAGAACTTTCTGATTTGCACACTAAATTCTCTAGTGATGAACACTTTCTGCTACAAAATGTTTGGGGAAGGGGCCATATTGCCCTCGCCATATTGCCCTCGCAGATTACACAGGGCTTGTACGGATAAAATGCTTCTAGGTAAGGTATGGGAGTCTGCCTTGGTTTTTCTGTATTAATCCTTTGTCTCTTTTTAGGTGCCCCAATTATCTGCTTGCTTGCCTATGGCCTATGGCCAGGTCTCATCAGCTTGCATCCCCAACTGCCTCTTCCCCCTTCAATCTTCCCGCTAAGTCTGTCTTTGTAATAGTTGTTTCCCCTGCTTCACTTCTTCAGATAGACTCAAACATTCACACATGGTCTACTCTGCCAGTAAAGTGAACAATTGTGCTACATGTGCTACCCTGTTTGCTAAATCCTGCCTAACGACCTTGGGGGGGGGGATTGCTAAACAGTGGCCCCTGCCATATGGCAGGGAAACCACGAAGCAAAAGTGCGGCTAATAGAGCCTCTCCAACGTTGAGACGCTGCGGCGGGATCCCACGGATCCCCTGGCCGTGGCGCCTCTTCTCCCCAGCAAGAGCAGACGCCGGGGAGGACGAGCCCGATGGGAGGGGGAGGCTGCCGAACTGCGCATGCCTGAGCATGCGCAGTACGGCCGGGGGCTGGGATGCGGCGGCGCAAGGACGCGCCGCCGATCCCACGGCCGGCTTGGGGCGCTCCAGACGGCTGCAACCACCTAGATAGGTGGTTCGTTTTTGCAGCGGGGTAGCGCCATTTGGGCCGGATCAGGGACGGAGACGGCACGCTCCCCAGATGTTGAGGTGGGATCGCGTCCGTTTGCTCCGCCCCTGTTCCGTCCCACTCCCGTCCCAAATGGGCTCGTATGAACGGGGCCAGTGTCTTGCTAACTCTGGTTCCGAAAACTTTTATTTTTGATTTTATGTAACAAGCCTTTGTTTCAATTGTATTTTCAGTCTTCTCTTCCTAGTGTTCCATCAATACAGCCCCCTAGCATTATCAGAGATGAATAAAATTTGCACATGAATCATATGGTTCTCTGTTTACAAACATATCCCTGGTGAATGCTCATAAAAATCCTTTACATTTAGGATGTCAGGCATCCTGGAGACAACATCATCCAATGGGCACCTTACTCACTGATAAAACTACCCAGTGAAAAGGCAATTAAGGACAAAGTGGGAAGTGAGGGAAACTCCTTCTGACTAATGAACTAGGTGGCTGATTGGTCCACCACTGTGACCACTGTCAGAGGCAGATTGGCCATTACAGCTCCTGGGAAAAGTTCCAGTGGGTCAATGACCTGGGGGACCACCATCCCAAGCTTGAGCCACCGCAACCCCAACTGAGGACTGGTCATCATCGCATTCAGGATGGTCCTCATAGCCTCCACTTTGACATGCTGGCAGCACTTGCAGCCACCTCTGTGGTGCCCCCCCCCCCCCCCCACATGCATCATGAGCAAGCACCCATGGTGAAGAGCAAGTGAGCTGCATTGGCCATACAGGGTGGGCTAGCAGCTGCACTGGAGAGCAAGCCTGCTGCCCTAGCTTCCTGTGAAGTGGGCAAGCAGTCACTGCAAATGAGCCAGCTGCAGGGTTGGTAAAAAGCCGCTGTGAGTGAAACAGCTTTTGTTCCCCCCTCCCTCTCCATCAGGAATGGGGCTGCAGACAGGCCAGGAGGTGAGGCTTTTTCTGAGGTTATTTTTGCTTCCCAATTTGCCCGGACCTCTGTCACTGTTGTCATACCCCAGCAGCAGCGGCTATAGTCGGGAAGATGGGAAGAGAAAAGAAGATAATCACACAGCACTGCAAGTAAGAACTGTGAACCCATGAAAGTCATACTCTGAGGCTAGGGGGTGCAAGCTTTGGCAACATCACTAACCAAAACCAAAGGGAGAAAACAAATATCAGAATTTGTGATTGGGGTCACTAAAACTTTATTCAGTAGTACATTTAGATAAGAGTAAAAGTAACAAAAATCATAACTATGTCCTCTGTCTGAATATCCCTATCTTCTGTTATTATTTTTTTCTGCTAAAAATATAGAATGGGTGACTGTAAAAATATAAATTGACATGCCCCATGTACAATGGTAATGAGTACAGTTTAAAATATACTCCATGGGAGAACATTACTTTTAAGAACTTATTTATTCAATAATATCCATGTGATATTAATTAACAAGATACTAATGGGGGGGGGGAATTGTGAGCAAACAATACAAAATTCATTGCCATGGTTACTGTAGTGTGTCTCACCTTTTCCATTCATGGTGTCTAAAACACAGATGAAGCTGAGTTTGCCCAGAACCATCTATTTGAGAGTTGAGATCAATTTTCATTTGCTTAAATAGAGTCCAGGTAATCAGAGAACTAAAGACAAACATTAGTATTGTCTGTAGTTGGCTCTGTGATAAATAGGAGAGGGACGGTTTAATAGTAAAGGCCGTAATTATCCACAACTCTCAGTTTACAATTAGTTTCCCTGACAGTTACGGTCATAAATGCCAGCTTTAATCATGTGCTCAGGTTGAATTAGGCCGTGCCAATGTTGTAAGAGATCTAATCCCCTTTCTTCCTTCTCATAATGAAATAATAATGCAAATTCACTACACTGATGGGGCGACCCATGTGAATTTATTATAGGCTTGGAGAAATCTCTTGAAAGGGATAAATTCTTTCTGGGTACAGACTTGAAGTAATGCAAACCAGACAAGGAAAAAAATGGAACTGTCATCAGAAGCTGGATATGGAAAGGATTTAATTTGTATGAATAGGCATTTTAATAAGTAGAAGAGATTTCAGTTCCAGCTCTACTGGAGGAATATTACTGCTGTCATTTCCCAAATTGGGGTGCACTAACTTTACTTTGCCAATAAAGATCAATTTCCAAATCTCCTTTGTTGTTACCTTGTGGCTTTTTGAATAGACACCAATATACCACCCAACAGGAAGACCTACTGACCAGGTCTTCTAATTATATGAGTGCAGACAAATTGTACAATTAGTCTTCATAAAACCATCTGCAGTATTCAGTGACACGTATCAACCTTGCCTTGTGGAGCACATGCCGTCTGGTTGTTAAGTGCTTGCCTTTTCTTTTCTTTTACGGCTCAGTCCTATTGTAGATGTGATAAAAAGCTTAATTTGCCGTTTTAAAAAACTTCAGAATGACAGTTTAGCTCATGGGAATATATAACCCTATCTACCAGGGTAATTGCTCCTTGTAAATAAATGTCTTAGGAATGCAGCACACTGAAACAAGAAAAGCACAGTGTGGACTGAAATATTAACAATATATCTCCGTATCTCATCAGCTTGAAATCCAGACCAATTAGTGGGACCATAACATTTCCAGACCACAGAAGACTCGCTACTTGCCTAGTGCATAGCCATAACTTTCACCATGGGATATACAGACATATCACCCCATTTTATAACTCTCTTGTTCCTGCCACAGCAGGCTACCTATAATTCTGAAGCTAGGTCTTTATGAAAAAGCAAAGCAGCAATTGTAGCACAGATTTAAAGAAACACACCAATATCAAGCACTGTATTGTAAAAAAAAAAAAAGCATTATTCACAGCACTACCATATCCTTATACATTCATGGAGCTCAACACAAAACAGAGGTTCTTTTGCTGGCTTCCATTTCAGAAGAAACTCCAGGCACATTGTAGGGATCTTCATACAAAGCATTCCATCATTATCATCATTTATTTATAAATGTGCCTAGCGTTCATTACTATACATGAAAAATTGCACAGTTAGTGCCTACAGGCTTACAATCTAAACAAAAACCCATAAGGGGATGTTGATGAGGAAGGAGACTTTGCATGTACTGGGTAACAGTTATAGTAAAACCTTTATAATTAACCCTTCAACCAGAAATCCAACAGAAGCCATGACCAAGAGGGAAATACAAAAAGAAAAGACGAGTTTTCCATTATTGCTTTAAAGAGCCTGAATATTTAGAAAGTTTCATGCAGAAGGGGTACAAGAGAGAAAGTACGCAGATGAGAAATAAAATGTGGAGGGTTACTAAGAAGATTAGTAGTTAATGAACAGAGGGACTGAGAGCAAGAACAGAGGGAAAACAAAGACCAGGAGGAGATTCAAAGTTAGAAGAAATTTAAATCAATAGAAGAGGGTAGAAAAAGGCAGTGAAGAGAACATATAAAAATGTAACAGGATTAAAGTCTGATAAACAAAAAGAAGAAGAAAAATAAATAAATCATGAGTTTGATCCAAAGTACTGAGTCAACTGAAGCTCCCAAAGCAGAACTTCCCTGCTTTGCACCACTTCAGTCCACTGACCTGCCCCCCCCCAATTATGTTCCTAAGGGTCAGAGACCCTCAGGAACAATATGGGGTAAAATGGAGGGGTGTAGTGGGATGAAGGAACTAGCCAAAAAAAACCCACCCCTCTTCTTTACCAATAAAACGGTCATACTGTATCATAAGTGCTGTTACATTGGTAGAACAGCACCTTTGGACCCAAACACATAGATTTAAGCTGAATGCGAGCCCTAACTCCCACCGAACTCGCGCTGGTGGGAGGGGGCTGATTTGCCTCCTCATGAGGCATGAAGAAGAGGGCAACAGCACCGTGAGAAGCGTGGAGCCAGGCAGGGGGCGGAGCCAGCCTATTTAGGCTTGGCTCCTGCCCTCTGCCCCAGCAGTTCTTCGATGTGCTTGAAGTGTGTTGTAGCTCTGAGCACGATGCGGGAGGAGAGTGTGGGCCAGCGCTAGTGCCCGGCATGCGGCCACAGCGCTTTTCATCTTAGGCGGGGGGCTGGGGAGCGGCAGGCTGCGGCGGAGCCAGCACACAAGGTGGAGGATCGAACAAGCTTTTGGCCTGCTCGCGCTGGCGTCAGGAAAGGCGCGGCATTGGCTGGCTCCTTTCAGTGGCAGCGGTGAGTTCAGGGTTAGCCCCCCCCCCCGCCTTGGCTAGTAGGTAGTGAGTGGCACATAGTGAGGGGCAGCACGGTAAGGCTGCCTCATCCCCGCAGTTTTATCACCCGCCCTATCTTCTGGCCTTATCAACTCCCCCCTTTTTCCTTCATTCATCCACCCTCATTGCAGCCACATATAGCTCACTTTCTAGGAGCCTGTGTTCTGCAGTAGAGGCCAGGTGTACAGTAGCCATTTTAGATTGAGAGAAGTGGCGGCCATTGAAGGGAGTTAACATGGGTGGCCATTTTAGGACAAAGTGATGCAAGGGCCATTTTAGGCTTCTCTAGTAGCCATTCTCTAGTAAACAGGAGGGCCTGGTGAGATCTTGTCCATGGGGTTGCGAAGAGTCGGACTCGACTGTGCGTCTGAACAACAACAACAACAAAGTAGCCATTTTGGGGCAGTTAGGAGTGGCAGCCATCTTAGGGTACATACAAGCATAAGGGGGGGCAGTGTTGGATCAGGCCAGTGGCCATCCAGTCCAACACTCGGTTGCCCCCCCCCCAAGCACCAAGAATACAGTGCATCACCTGCCCCAGCCTGTGAGTTCCTATCTATACCTTGTGGCTAATAGCCACTAATGGCCCTTTGCTCGATATGTTTCCTTCTTGAAGCTGTTCATGCTTGTAGCCGCCACCACCTCTTGTGGCAGTGAACTCCATGTGTTAATCACTCTTGAGGTGAAGAAGTACTTCTTTTTATCGGTTCTAACCTGATTGCTCAGCAATTTCATGGAGTGCCCATGAGTTTTAGCATTGTGAAAAAGGGAGAAAGTACTTCTTTCTTAACTTGCTCTGTCCCATCCATAATCTTATAAACCTCGATCATGTCACCCCGGGCCCTCAGTTGTCATTTCTCCACGCTAAATAGCCCCAAGTGTTTTAACCTTGGGAAAGGGGGAGGCAGGCATTTTAGGCCTTTGCCTCTGGAGAGTGATTCCATTAAGAACAGCATGACTCCAAAGAAGGGCCAGGATGCTGCAAAAGGGAAGCAGCCTGCTCCTAAGCAGGTGGGCCAGGCTTTTACAGCCCGTCAGCAGCCACTACCAAAGCAGCCTAATGATGGGGATTTGCATCCTATTTTGAGTGGCTCAACTCATTTGGCGGCCACAAGTGCTGTCCATATAATGGGGGCCCAAGTGCCTGTAGGTGTGGCCTCCATAGTTGGCCCTACAGTGCCTTTTACGTGGGTGGGTGCTGTGTCTACGCAATTGGTATCCTCAGCGACTTCTGCCTCTTCAGCACCTCTGGGTACCATTTTGCCTGCGCCTTTAGATGCTTCCTTGAATAACCCAGTAAATAGGGCTATTTTGGAAAGGTTGGCCACCATTGAGGAACGTTTGGGTGGGCTTTCATCTGCTGTTGGTGGGAGCACTGCCCAGCAGGGTGTCTGCTGTGGGGAGGGGAAAGGAGTTTGTGGGCCACTCTGAGACTCCAAGTAAGGAACAAGGTATAAATCCAATCCCTTCCTTCCTTCCTCCATTCACAGTTGCTGGCCATGGGCCATAATGCTATAGAGTCCACCTTCCAAAATGGCCACTTTCTCCAGGTTAACCAATCTCTGTCACCTGGAGGTCAGTTGTAATCCCAGGAGATCTCCAGTCACTGCCTGCAGGTTGGCAAACCTATTTGATGGACCGATGGTCTGATTCAGTATAAGGCAGCTTCATGTGTGTTCATGTGAAGAACATACCTAAACCGGTCTGCTCAGATTCCTACTCAAGTCTATCAGTGAAGCTTAGTCCCAAAATTGTACTGTTAATGTGTTGTGACTCAGTGTAAAGGCAGCTGGTGTGGAGTTTTGGACTGGGGTGCCATCAGTACGCTGATGACACTCAGCTATATCTGCTGCTGGACAGCCGCCTGGATACCACCCCACGTAATTTGGCTGAGGGTTTGGAGGCTGTGGTGAGATGGTTAAAACAGAGCAGGCTGAAGCTGAATCCAACAAAGATGGAGGTTCTGTGGCCGGGGGAAAGCACGTTGGGGCTGGGGCATAGACTTCCCACTCTCGACAGGGTCCCACTAATATTGGCACAGTCCCTTCCCTTGTACCAGACCTCATAACAAGTTTATTATACTGCATATTTGGCCACAAGGCTGTTGCAAACATTTACTATCAAATAATGGCCAAAATGTCTTTAGGAGATCACATGGATGTAGCATCTCCAATTTTACCAGAATCATGGTCTGTTTATTTTCTGAATTATAATTTTTGTATTTTTAGCTATTTTGTATTTTAGCTATTCAATAGAAAAGACCATGAAACTCTTTTTATACTGTATGAAATATTATTTTGATATATAGTTTTTAAATTATATTTTACAACAAATAACAGTCTGAAATGATATTTATAGTCAAGGTAGAAACCCTTTTAACACTGGAACTTATTGTACAGCTTTTAAGTATAGCAGTGGGAACATGCCATTAGAACAACACTTGTATTTTCCCCAGGTAAATGATACTTGAGTTAGAAAAGGTGTTTCTAGTTAAGAGACAGATCAATTGACTTAGCCTTAACTCATGTAAAATTGCCTGAAGCACTGCAAGTTGAAAGACTATTCCTTTATACAGCTGTTAACAGGCCATCAAAGTGTGAGGTCCTATCAGTGAAACTAAGACAACCCCCAAAGGTACAGTTGATTTTGATTTTCTTTTTCTAGCTATGAAGGTGAATTAGACTGTGGAACATTTTAAAAGTGATTAATATGCTGCACATGCCAGCAAAGGGCAGAAGGGGTGAAGCGGCTTTATTTATACACAAGCAAGGTACTGTACATGGTTACACAATGAAGGCTTTGCTACTGTGTGCTGCAGGAATTCAGTGCTGGGAGGATGTTAGAAGAAGTGAAAATCAGAAGGCTCATGAAGTCTTTTGACAAAGAGTACAACTTAAATTTAATGCAATGACTTTGTTTAAAAGAAAGCAAGGTGGGAAAAGCTGGTTTCGCAGTGCAAGTATAGTGAAGAATCTTGAGGTGGTCCAGAATGCAAGTATAGTGAAGAATCTTGAGGTGGAGGTGGTCCAGGACAGAGCCTTGATCATGGAAAAACAGGTTGGACCTATACCTAGGATCACTTTCTTTCATCTTATTCATAAATTGTCTTCCTTGCTGGACTCTGCTGACCCACCTGCTCCATGCATCTGTGCCTTCTAAACTGGAGACTGGCTCCAGACTGTGCTTTCCACTAATGAAATCTACTTCCACCAGAGTTTCCTTTCCTGCCCCCACCTCAACATCCCAGGGAGCTCCTAGAAATGATAATCCTGGTGGTCTTTCAAGAACAGCATGGAGGGGTCTACATTGAGACGGTGAATTTTACCAATTCATCTGTTTCCTGCAGACCCCTCCCCCCCCAGTGCTGTTCCTGAGAATCCCGTTCCAGAGGATAATTTCCACTGGCTCTAACCCAATATTACTGTAACGTGTTTTCAGTTGGTCTGCCCTCAAAGATGAGATGGAAGCTTCAACTAGTAGACTGTATGGAAGCCCATTTGATACCCAGGGTACTCTTGGCAACCTAAAGGCAGCAGGAAAGCAGTTCTAAGAGAACGCGGCCACCCAGGCTGCCTTCAGACTTCAAAATGGCAGCACCCCCTAGGGACGGGGGGGCAAAATTGCACACACCACCAAAAAAAATATTAAGGACTCCAGGAACCCAGCGCTGCATTTGGAATGTTTTAAGAGCTCTTGGGAGTCCAGTAAACAAACTGGCTTTGGGGCATGAGAGAAGAGAGAGAGAGGCCCCGGAAAAGCTATTTTCCAAAACAAGGAGTTCAAAGAGATTTTGGCTTCTAGCTTTAACAGGTACCGTCCTGTGAAATGTACAAAATCTATGGAACAGGCACTATTCCTTTCCATTTGATACCCATGCCCAGTCACTTTGCTCATATTGTGCTGATATTAAAACAGCTACATTTCCTGCCAATTTGTTTCTGCATCCAAATCAGTTTCAGAACCACATAGCCAAAGAACAATCTCTCCCTATTAAGAACACATGTGCTAGATCTGTTCAACTCAAGCAATTTATTTTGTCACTGCTTTCATTACAACTGGCTGATCTGACTACTGCTTATTCAAGAGCTTTCTTCACGGTCCCACCCTTCTTTTCTTCCAGAGGGGAAAAAGAAGGCATCCTACATTCCCCTTTGGAAAAGCTTGGAAATGTCTATTATTCAAGTAAGCAGCTGGCTGAAAGTTGGATAATGTTATAATATTGATAATTGCATTGCAGCCTGATTCCTTCTTTTTTTTTGGTTGGCTTGAACTGTATGAACTGTATGTTTGCAAGCTATTGTGTAAGCCAACCTAAGGTACTGAAATTGTAGGATATAATTTTTTACATAAATACTTATGCCTCAGTCTAGTAGACCAGCACATATATAGGAACTATCTTGTACATGTGTGTACATGCATGTGTGTGTGTATACATACAGAAAAACTCAGTGTTTCAAAATACGCTGCACAGAGAACCAGAAAGTTACATCAGTTAATGAGAAATAAACATTGAGCAAGCAGCTCAAATAGGTTTACCATAAAGTTTCCTATAATTCCTAGACAGATGTGATGTCACTTCTGAGTTTTTCCCAGAAGTGATGTCATGCTGTTGCCAATGACATCCTCCATATCTCTGTAACCCATGTAATTTTCACTTTAACATTCTATTTCTATTAAAAAGTTTGGGGCCTAGGGAGCAAAAAGTCACAGAGCACGGGCAGCTGCTAACATATCACCGACTACAGGAGCCCCACCCCCTCAGTCAGTCTGGCCTGCAAAAGAGAAAGAAGGCCCAGAGCTTAACTAAATGGAACTACCGGTACTGATTTCTTTGCAGATACGTGGTGGGCCCAACAACCAGGGAGAAAGTATCCCCTTTAGGAGTTGTTATAAAGAAAGGGATTTGTCAAGCTGACTTGTGATTAGGGATATTGTAATGTATTCAGTCCCGACTGCGTGGCACCTGGGGGCTGCACGCACCCTTGCTAAACCTCGGCGCTTTGCTCCAGCGAACAATGGACTAAGCAGATCCTAGCCAGCACCAATCCGAATGCTAGGCTCCCGGCCAAGAGCCCATGGAACTCTCGGCCACTGTAAATAGCCTATTATTATGGGCATTAAAAACTCCACCACTATCTCTATGGGTGGCCCTTTACAGTGGTGACAGACCAGAAACCCCTCCTGGGTGTCCTGGCCCCCGACCGTCATATGTCCCAGATGGTTTCTTCCAGTGTCCTGCATTGGTCCATTTTTATGGTGGACTACAACTACGCGCTCGTCCATCAGCCTTGTAAAGCCATGGGGCATGCGGATGCTCTGAGTCGCCTTCCGCTGCCCGCCGTGGACCCTGATCCGGCCCTGGCCCACGTGGTCACCCTATTGGAAGCCCTGCCCAATTGCCCGGTTCATGTGTGGGAGGTCGCCCGCCTCACAGCCTGGGACAAGGTTCTCTGCCGGGTTTTGGACTGGGTGGGGAGGGGGTGGCCTGCGGCCAAAGAGGGCCCCAAATTCACACCGTTCATCTCACGGAAAGACGAGTTGTCAGCGTACAAAGGTTTCCTGATGTGGGGAGGTTGGGTGGTGATCCCAGCCCCACTCCAACAAGTCATAGCGGCGCGGCGCGAGCACCACCCCAGGGTTGTGAGGATGAAGGCCCTGGTGAGAAGCTACGTTTGGTGGTCGGGGCTGGATCAGGACATCAAGGACAAGGTAAAAAGATGTCAACCCTGCCAAGCCCCATGTCCAGACCCACCCAGGGCACTGGAGAGGTCCTGGGAATCCTCACATCGCCCCTGGTCTCGGCTCCACCTGGACTTTGCGGGGCCATTCCAGGGACAGTTGTTTTTCATTCTGGTTGATGTGTATAGTAAGTGGCTGGAGGTAGTGCCTGTACTGTCAACCTCTTTGAAATCTGCCATCAAAGCCATGTGGTGGATCTTCAGCACCCAGGGAATCCCGGACACCCTGGTGATGGATAACAGAACTGCCTTCACGTCAGGAGAGTTCCAGGAGTTTACCAGTTATTATAGGATCGCCACGTCTGCTTGGCCCCATTCCACCCCGCCTCCAACGGACAGGCTGAACGCATGGTGAGGACCATGAAAGATGCACTCCACCGGCTAGATGCAACGGACTGGGACTATAAGCTGGCATCTTTCCTCTTTGGCCAAAGAACCACCCCGCACACCACCACGGGCCGTAGCCCAGCTGAGCTGCTCATGGGCAGATGTCTCACAATGAGACTGGACCGCCTCCACCTGGATCGAGTGCCCAAACGAGAGCCCGATATTGAATCACCGGAAGCTGCCCGAGGTTTCTTCCTGGAGGACCCAGTGTATGCACAGAACTTTGCCAAGGGCCCCCCCCCCTGGATTCCAGCGAGAGTGGTGAGAGTAAAAGGGCCCTGCTCCTATGAGGTCTCCAGTGAGGACGGTCAAATTCTTCACCGCCACATTGACCAGCTCCGTTGGCTGGCGCTGCCACTGGAGCTGGAAGACCTCGAGGAACCAGACACTTCCGATACTGCAGAGCTACCAGCCACTAACCCTTTTCCCTAGGATGCTGGTCCAAGTCTGTCGACAGCCCGCCGGCTGCCGGTGACAGCTGAGGTACCCAGCAACTCTGCCCAGGCCACACTCACTCCGCCACCGCTGGCCAGCACTCCACAAGGTGCATCGGCGCCGGCTCCAGTCCCAGCTGCGACAGGGATTCGACGCTCCATATGGGAACGTATGACACTGATGTATCTCAAGGACTTTGTGTGTGGGTGTCTTCAGACAGAGGGGGAGGGGTGTAATGTATTCAGTCCCAATCGCGTGGTACCTGGGGGCTTCACGTGGCCTTCCCTCCAGCGAACAATGGACTAAGCAGATCCTAGCCTGCACCAATCTGATGGCTAGGCTTCCGGCCGAGAGCCCATGGAACTCTCAGCCACTGTAAATAGCCTATTACGGTGTAGGGGTGTGTTTTGGGGTGTGGTTTTCATGGAATATAAACCGGCTTGTGGGCCGGCTAAAGTTGTCTTATTTTTCACTAATAAAAGTATGAGAGCTGTAATCACTCGCCAGTCTCAGTACTTTTCAGATATGGTTTATATAACTCTTCCCCTCTGACTAGGGTTGCCAGGTCCAAACGTCACACCAGTGGGGGGGTAGGAGTGGGGTGGAGTGATGTAATTTGCTGATGTCATGCAAAGTGATGTCAGCACATCAGGGACGCTGCACACAGGGCTTCAAAGAGAGAAGGGAAGAGAGGGCCTATTGGGTTTCTCTTTTCTGGCACTTGCTTACCTTCTCCAGCAGCTGAGCTCCATAGCCAGTGACACTTCCCCTCCTTTGGCCTCACTGCCTGGCTGCCTTCAGTCCCCCACCAGAGCAAAGGTTGCTGGCAGAACTGCTTGGTTTTGCTTTTGCCCATGATTTGACTTTTTGCAGTGGCCAGAAAAGGCTCCAGCAGCACTGGGGAGGACAGCCTGGCCTGCCCCCCCCCCCCGTGTGTGGCCCTGGGACACAGGTGGCCAACCCTGTGACCCAATCCAAGGCATGCTTGCCTGGGAGCGATGAATTCCATTGTGCTCCCAAGCAAGCCTACAGGTAGTTGTAATCCACACAATGTGCTGATGTCACTTCCACATGATGTCAGCACATCATGTTTGGGGATGAAATTTCCTCCCACTGGCTAGCAGGAGCCCAAAAAATGAATGGTATCCCTACCTCTGACTGGCTCAGTCAGTCTGTCCTGCAAAAGAGAGAGAAGGCCCAGGGGTTAACTGAACTGCTGATTTCTTTGCAGGGCCAAGCTGGAGAGGGAGGCAGCAGCAGGAGCAATGGGCACCACTGAAGAGCACATTTCTTTAAATTACCATTTTAGACTTTCTTATTTTCCTCATGTTAATGTGCACGGTTTGTTAGAATTTGCCTTTGTACTAGTGTTCTTCCTGAAAGGCACTGAAGATCCTGTCTCTTTGAATGCTACTACATTCATAGACATTATTATTCAGTTTTATCTTTAATTGTGGAATAGTTAGCTTTGTGATAAGTGTTTGTTATGTTGAAAACCAAATACCTTGAATTTTTTTTCTATACTTTTGAAGCACTTTCACATTTGTTTGCCATAAGGGTGCTGTCATTCATTGATTTGAAACACCCCCCAAAAAAGAGTTACATTTCCACCTCCCAGCCTCCTGCTAGCCCTACTTGAGGAGCTGACTTACCCTCTCAGGAATGAGAGAAAGAAACCCTATGAGCTGAAGGAGTATGAGGAACTTCTTTTTCTAAGAGAATGAGTCATGCTGACTGGGCCTTTTATAAAAATAATCCCAATGTTTATTGTGGGGTGAAGAAAAGTTATTGTGTATGTGTGGGGGGAGAAATTAACTCTGCCTGATAATAATCATTGCTGCTCCTCCCTGACAAAGGTCAGAAGATAACAACAAAAAAGCTCAACCAACATGCAGTTGGTTTTTAAAAATCATTATCTCAGGCATGGAGTGATTTCTTTCACTTTCAGGGGCTTTTCCCCTTCCTGAGAGGGCAGGGCAAGGTCTCATTTGAAACAACTCCACTATTTGAAGGTACTTACCTTCAAAGCCCTATACGGCCAGGGGCCAGCATACCTTTGAGACAGCCTCTCCCCATATGAGCCCCATAGAACACTGAGGTCCACCAACCAACATCTTCTGGTGGTGCCCGGCAGTGTTGCCTCTAAGCCGAGTCAGTGTGAGCCGGCTCACAGTTTCTTAGCCTCCAGCTCACACGTTTGTCTCGGCTCAGGAAGGAGGGCTCCAGGGCAAACTGATTTTATGCAGGAGCCAAATTGCTTGCTCACTGCTTTAATGCCAGCAGCTCACAAGGTAGAATTTTTGCTCATAAGACTCCACAGCTTAGCGGGAGCCTTGGCACCTGGCCCCAGGGACGTCCGACTTGCCTGGCCCCTGTCTGGTGGAATGAGCTCCTTTGTGAGATCAGGGCCCTGTGGGATTTGCTACAATTCTGCACAGCTTGCAAGATGGAGCTCTTCCGCTAGGCCTTTGGTTGAGGCAGTGGGCGTCCCCCTCCTTGGGTTCTTCCATCAGTAGCCTGGGTCCTTTGAGATCATAAATTTTAAGTATCTCCAAGCAAAAACATAAATTTAACATCATTAACCACTGAGACATCTGGTTCTTACTAAAGTTGTATTATGTGATGTTGTATTGTATTTTAAAATGTAAATTGTGTTTTAAATTGTTTTAATTGTATTGTATTTTATTGTTGGAAGCCGCCCTGAGCCCATCAAGAGGTGGGCAGGATATAAATCCAATAAATAAATAAAATATTCCCTACCTTAGAATAGGGGCTGTGGCTCAATAGTAGAGCATCTGCTTGGCACACAGAAGGTCCCAGGTTCAACCCCAGCATCTCCAGTTACTGGATGTTGGTGATGTGAAAGACCTCCACCTGCCTGAGACCCTGGAGAGCTGCTGCCAGTCTAAGTAGACACTACTGAACTTGATGGGCCAATGGTCTTGTAGAGGACAATTGAAGGGTTCAAATTATTTTCTATTGATTATTGCTAGCATTCCAGGATTCTTTGGGGAAAAAGAAATTCTTTGGGACTATCCTGGAGAATTGAACTGTTAGCCATTAAATAAAGTGTAAATACAGGTGTTTTAATTCAAATTTAATTGACAGCAAAGAATGTTTTAATTGGGCCAAGTGTTTTTATATCATTCTTTGAACTAAACTGGTACAACCATCACAGCTGTCATAAGTTAAGATTGATGTTCTTGTATGAGCCTTCTTAATTGGGATGAGTTCTCAGAGTCCAAGATTTGCCTGGTTAGCTTAGCCAATTTCCAGTTCGGACCCATCATAGGTGGATATTTATGAGAACCTCTCTACGTCAAAGGAATTAATGGAGACGTTGTTAGCAAAAGCCTAAAATTGGGATAAAACAGGACAGCTATGTATTGCAAGAGAAAAACTCTCTCCTGATATGTGTGTTTTTGGAACTCTACATTTTGTGTAAAGCTGAACATTTGGTATAAGATATTTGTAAATGGTATAGGATATTTGTAAAGACAGCAGAGAACTAAAATATTAATTTTGCTACCAAGTTTACTTTTTAAAGACAAAAAGGATGCTTGCCTAAAGAGAACTCATTAAGACACTCAGAACTGGACTGGTGTAAAGGCACCAGTAATTAATTGTCAAAGTTAGATGGATATTCCATCCCTTACTTCAAAGGAATTGGTCAAGGTGTTTTTAAGACACTCAGAACTGGACTGGTGTAAAGGCACCAGTAATTGTCAAAGTTAGATGGATATTCCATCCCTTACTTCAAAGGAATTGGTCAAGGTGTTTTTAAAACTGACCTGGCAAGGATCCACAAGCAAAGGTAAAAGGATGCCAAAATTAAGGTTAAATAAAGTTCAATTGTATTTTCTATGGAAAATAAGCTTAAGTTTTAGGGTGTTTTTATAATTGTTAAAAGATAAATATCTCTAAATGTTTATAGCTGAGAATGGAAGCTTATGGATAAAATGTTTTTGTATGTTTAATGAAAAAGAAGAAAATTAGTTAAGGTTTTAATTTTCTAATAATGAAATGTGTTTAAAGCTAATAAGCTGTTGACAAGAGCAAGAGTTGGAAAATGGCCAAGGGCTGACCAGGTGCGTAGGGACCCCAGTCAACATGAAAGACATAAATCATGGGCGGGTCAGCTAAAGAAGTTAAGTTAAAAGGACTAGTGAGCAAAAGTTGGGAGATGTTACAAAAGGTTTAATAAAACAAAATAATAAATCATGCACACCTGAAAGCCAATTAAAAGGATTAATTAAAAATGTAGAACTTGTGTTATAAAAGAGGACCCTCTGCTGGTTGAAATAAGGTGGTGTATATCACAAATAAAAAAGTTGAATTTAGACAAAAAAGGCTTTTTAAAATTATTAAAAATACTCTGATGGACCAAAATAAAAACTGATAGATAGATTTAGTGCATCTACAAGAGCTTTATGCCATAGGTTATTTTAAAACATTAAAAGACTTCGTGTAAAGGGTTTAAGTCTTTAGAATGTCTTTGTAATGATGTGTTTTCATATTTTGTATTCCTTTAGTGAAAATAAGTTTATAAAATGCTTTAAGAATATTGTTATACTTTTATATGCCTGTATTAATGTAAAAGAACCATTTTTGTAATGACAGCAGTGAAGTTTGTACTAAAAATGAACTCAGCCTGAGAGTTCGTTCAAAGGTGAAAGGAGTCTGAGAAGAGAGCCAAAAGAAATATAAATCAGTATAATGAGCAGTGCATCTGCATTGTAGGAGTTGAGATGCGGCCAAGTAACATCCTGTGTGTCAAATATATGATTGATGACTGACCAGACAAAGAAAACTGAACTGAGCATGTCTAAATGATGTCAGTGATGATGTAAAGTGAGGAAGAGCAAGAAGAGTATATGAGCAAGCTCCCGGCTGTAACACATTGAACATCCACACTGAATTTTAGCTGTGAGGTGTTCTTTATTAGAATAAATTCTTTTGTTACCCTTTACTGCCTGGATTATTGTTTTAACTGTGTGGTTTATAGGCTAGCCACACAAGTCAAAGAACCTTAGTGCCCTCGGGGCATTGGCTACAGTCTGATTCAGTACAAGGCAGCTTCATGTGTGTTTTGCTAAGTTCGGGTTGGGAGCTATTGGAATTCTAAAGAAAGAAGCACAGCTGCTTCCTATGTGAACAGCCTTAGCATGTAGTCAAAATCTGACTATCTGAACCAAACAGTGAAGGGAAGCCCCTCCAAGTTCAATCTGAAAAGCAAATACTTTTTTGAGAATACCATTACTGAACATATGAACAAACAAACAAACAAAAAACAGCAACAAAAAAAACAAAAAAACAAAAAAAACCTTACACACATAGAATCCAATCCTAAGGCTTAGATGTAACTCTTGTACAGCTGTGATGATAGTCATACACCTCTCACTAACTCCTCTCCTAGCAAAAAAAACAACTTTTTTTGGGTAGTGAATCAGCCTCAAGGGATGAGATGTTAACTTGAAATTGCAGTGCTCAGTCTTGCCCACTTAAAAGTAGATACGGAGCCACATTTCAAATCACTGAAGTCTATGAGATGCCAACTCAAAACTTGTCAACATCAGTAGAAGAAAGCAGAACAAAAGTATGATTTTCACAGTAGTGTGCTAAAGCAAGTGGAGTTAATTGCAGAAGATTTGGAGGAAGGAGAAATCATCATCATTTGGGAAAGACATATTATGGGGCAGAGATTATAGAAATACAAAATTTTACAAGTGAGTAGCCTTTCCTATTAAGTCATTAATAAACACTATTGCATTGCAGTTTTGGAATACGTGATTATTTCTTTGTTGAGGGAATAGGGAATTACATCCCAGTTGGATGGGGATGCAAAAGTCACAGCCAGAAGTCTTTTTCCCACTGAAATCAATGGAAGTGAATAAAGCTTAGAATAAAGAGAATGAACAGTTGTAACTGACAAAAGTTTAAACTAAAATGAAAGTAAATAAAATTTCTCAGCAAATTCCTACTTAGGGGGTGGAACCTTTTGGAAAAGCTGTTTCAAAGGGTTCCAGTATTGGGTTGGGGTTACTCACTACCTCAAGTAAAATTCCAGTGTATCTTGGGGGCATAAAATGTCAGTGGAAAAAAAATCTCTGTTTGTGTTGGCAGGAGTTTGCGTGTTTGACAACACCCAGAGCCTGTTTCATACATCTGAGGAAGGGAGTTTTGACTCTTGAAAGTTTATAATCTGTAAATCCTGTTGGTCATTAAGGTGCTGCTAGACTTGAATCTTGTTTCTTACATCTATCTGTCTTATCCTATATATATAAAAGCCCAGTGTATTGGCACTTTCTGGCTCTCCCACTGGCTGTGCTGTATGCTGCATCAGCCATTGTCCCATCAACTGCCACTCAAGAGTACTCATGTGCCATTGGGTCCGTCCCCCCTCCCCCATCCACTGCCAATCTGGACACTCTTCCCTGACAGAATAAACTGGCAAAACAGCTGTCTTTCCTGGTGAAGACCCTTCTACTTCTGCTTGGCTCCTCTGCGGCAGGCTGGCTACTGAGATGGGCCACCAGCTGTCAAACCATTCTCTTCTACTCCTGCTTTGGGGCTAACTTTTCCCTCAGTGGCTCCTGCTAGGCAATGAAGCTTGGTTCTGTCAGTAAAAAGGCAAAGGCAGGAGGCCCTTTCCAGACCTACTTTGGCCTTTGTGGGGAACTCATTGGGGCCAATCCTGACTAGTTGGAAAATTGACTAGCTCCAGGTTGGGAAATTCCTGGAGATTTTGTGGTGGAGTCTATGGAAGCAAGAGTTTGGGGAGGAACCCTAGAGGGACCTGCCTTACCTGACTCACTCCCAGAATCCCCAGACCATGACAACTATCTTAAACTAATTAGTACAATTTAGTTTAGGGATTCTTTAGAAGTACCCATCAAAGGTCAATAGGCAAATTTGAACAAAACTTTGTATTCAAATTCTTCAAGATTTGAAATATATGGTTTTTAGAATTTGCTTCTGTTCCACAGAAAATGATATTAGTATTTTCATAAAAGCAGTACTCAGTTTTTCCAGTAATGTTATACCATTTCCAAACAATAACTATACAATAAAGCCGTGCCATAGTCCCAGCCCATCCTGCTTCTAAATTACAATCACACACTTAATTATAATTAATCAACAAACTGATAAGGAAGCCCTGCTCTGCATCATTATTATTTCTAAGTCACACAGCTCCCAGTTCTGTACAGTAGAAAAATAAGCAGCTCACACAGATGGATACACCATAGAAAATAAGCCCTAGGGACAAGCTTGAAGGGGCAGGAATCAAAACATATTCCTTGGAGCCCATTCTGTGTCCTCTGGATGTTCAAAGGAGACACAGAAGGCAGAGTATACAAACTCTCTGCATATATTTTCCTTCTGCAAATGATTAGCTTTCTCCCATGAAGTGTAATTCATTTCTTTTAGATCTAGAGCAAAGATGAAGTCTCAAGTCCTAAAAGCATTAGCTCTGCTAGTTAAGTTGCAGGACCAAACCATGAAGTAGATCGATTGGCATCACAGGAAATATGAAGTTAAACAGTGTGAACAATGACCATGTTTTCAAAAAAAAATGCTTTGGTTTGAGGAATATTTATCCTATCTTTCCCTCTAATTTTCTTCCTTTATTAAAAACTTTACATCCCACATCTCCATCACTTGAGACAGCTAGCAAGTAGATGTTCTTTTATGCCCTCTAGGAACAGGAAAGTTTTGCTCTGCCCCTATTGAGATGGAACATGAGGAAGGGCTGAGTCAGGTATGACCCAGCCTACAGAAGGAAGACTATTTGAACTTGTGAAGAAATGCCTTTTTTCCTGGGAGGTTTGAAATGAGCAAAGCCTCTTCTGTGCATTTTAACAGTCCCCCCGGACAGAGAACAGGGAAGAAGGGGAGAAAGTTAGTTCAGTTGCTTCCCAGATGTTCCTCAGCTCACCTTCATACAAATGCTAAATAGGTCTAGCAGGAGAGATAATGGGTGGGCCAGTCTCTCCTCCTTCCCCAAGCAGGGAACAGAGAGTGGGAGGTGTTAAATGCTAGAGAGTCTTCAGGAAGGAGATTCCTAGAGATCTCCAGAAAAGGTCCTTTGACCTGGCGTGATTGGATCTGTGGGTGGAGAAACAGATATGATAAAATCTCCTTGCAGGAGGAAAGAAGCCTCTTTTCCTGGGATGCTGATTCTATGAGCGGACACAGACCTCTCCACTGACAATGCAGCCATTGACCATGTGCTCACCTAAAGAACTGGAGAAAGCTTCAAGGTAATTGAACTCTGTAGAGATCTGTAGCATCCTAAGCTTAAGGTGCCTGTCCTATTTTAACATCTGATAGGGCATGTATAGAGAAAGGGACAGAGAATTTGCACTTTACCTATTTTCTTTGGTATCCCTTGCTCAATCTGGTACTGTGCTAAAAGTATGCTTGTAAACATTTTATTTTTAATAAATACTTTATAACTTTTGATGCTGGCCATTGTTCTCTGTACCACATAGAACTCCACTGTCTCTGACACAATATTTTAAAAGGAGCACCAGGGTGGAGGCAGGCAGTTGGCAAGTGGCTATTTCTCCAAGGGTGCACAAGGCAGTAAACTGCTCCTGTGGTGACCAGGCTCTGGGCAGTGGAAGATACTGAGGCAAGGCCTCAGAATTGGGAAGGGAAGCTGGAAGCCTTGACCCTCCCAGCAGGCTATTCCTACAAAGGTCAGGTGGTGGTGGTGAACTACTGAAGAGAGCAAGAAAAGTCTCTCCAGGTGTTGAGAAACACCTAGGAGGGCAGGGCAGAATAGGGCTTGCAGGCCAGGGCAGTCACATTCCACCACAGAATCTATTACTGTGTCCTAGCTACAGACTTTTTATTGCGGCAGCTGTCCTACACACCCACAGAACAGACAATGTAGAGTTACCTGACTATCATAGGAGCTGAACAGAATTTGTGGGGGTGTCTTCAGATTTCCTTTTTTTATTGTTTGGAAGAGTGCATGTTTGTTATAACTGCGCCTGGTCATTAAGAATTAATGGAAAGAAGTTAGGGAGTAAAGGAAGTTAGGTACTTCCAACTTAAGCAATAGCAACCTGCAATATTTCTTAGGAAAGTGCAGGTTGCTGTTATTCTGGTAGAAAACACCATGAGGAATCTAAAGATAAGGGGAGGTTCTCAAGCTAGCCACTCATTGTCAGGGGAATGGGTGGTTGGGAAGATAACAACAGCTGAATCCTCAAATGCAGTATGTCATGGGGGCAGTGGATGAGGCTTGAGATAGGTTTCTGTGCAGACTAGGAGAAATAAAGCCAACAATTATGTCACAGGTATATGGTATCAGGGTGAGGTTGTTCAGATACTGGCAGCCTGTAAAAGCTGTCCACCTCACTAAAAGGAGGAAACTGCTTAGTGATTATTCAGATCAGTGATAATTTTAAAAAAAATCTTTGTGACTTCATTCTGGTTTGCAGGGATAAAATATTGACAATAGCATCGAGAAAGAACGAGAATAAAATATCCCTAAAATTAAGTATACCATGAACAGTTATTAAACAATACCACATCAGACTTTTTCCCCTTCAGTCGAAATAAAGAGATGGACACCAATATGAATTTAACAAGGTACACTTTATTAATTATTTATAATCAAATAACTGGCGAGACGCTGCTAAAATGTACTGAGGAATATGACAGGTGTCAAACTCCTGACCACCTTCATCTCCTTCTGGGCGATGCACCTTCCCTGATCTCGAGCCACCAATTTAGCTCTCGACCAGCAGCTTGGCATATTTAGGAGAACTCCCTGGCCCACCACCCCAGAAGCCACAAGGCCTGCTAAGATAGGCCGGGCCAGATTGTTCTAAGGAAGATCACCCCTTCCCGGCCTTGAGCCGCAAAGGCCCAAAAGCTGTTCTTAGAGGACTTTTTAATTCCTTTAATGAAATGCCCAGGTGCTCACCATTTTCAACTTCCTGATCGCTCTACCCCACCTAACCACAAAGTGACCATTCTATTTAACCAATGCTGGCTCCCCAAAGCCAATTTTCCAACACCACCATCATCAGTGCAAGGAAGGCAAAAACACACCTCCTTCTGAAGCCAAATTGAAAAGGGGTGAAAAATTCCTACTTGGCCCCCAGTAAAAGGCAACCGGTTGAAACCTGCACTAAAATAGGGTGGGAGGGTGGGCCGAACACGTCGAGGACTGCTAAGAACTGCTGAGGCAGGGGGCGGGAGCCAAGCCTAAATAGGCTGGCTCTGTCCCCTGCCTGGCGCTGTGCTTCATGTAACTCCATTGCCTTTTCTTTATGCCTCACGAGGAGGCAAATCAGCCCTCTCCCGCCAGCGCAGGCTCGGCGGGAGTTTGGGCTCGCAATTAAACAATACCACATGAGACTATTAAACAATACCCCATCAGACTATTAAACAATACCACAGCAGACTATAAGGTAGAACAAAGTTTACCCCAAAGAGGATTGTAGCATGAGAGTTATTTTGGAGTTCCTCAGAGGTCCTATTTTCAGCTACTAAAACCACAGCCAAAAAAGGATCTAGACCTTATTAAGGTCTGAAATTGCTGAGCAAAAAGAACAACTATCAAGAAGAGACTGGAAATTGATCTATGGGATATCATTGTCTCCCCATGAAGATGGTGTCTTGAGTAAAAACATCAGTGTGTTACTTGTGTTTTTAATCTGGTTTTAAGATAAGTGTTTTATTTTGAGCTCTGAATATTGATAAGCTATAGCTGGCCTGAAGTTTGTCATTTTTAAGGAAGTTACTACAGTGAACTCTGGCTTTTTACTTTCTCCGGACTGTTTTGTTGTTTTCCAGTAGCTGAGGATTCTAGCCTTGAGAGCCCATAGCTGGGAGGCATTTGTTGTATAAACAAGGGAAGATATTGTTGTGGCCTCCTAACTGAAGAATTGGTTTGGCTTGGAGACTCTTGATTTTTGTTATTTTCTTTTTTCTTTTCTTTTTGCAATTTGGCCTAGTGGGGGGGCTTGTATTTTGGCTCCTAGTAATGGGCATTTACAAAAGACCTCCTGACACAGAAGATTTATTTTCTCTGCTGGTATGCAAATAGACTAAAATTGATGATTTTCTTGCTTTGAGCTTATCTCCATCAACTTTTGTTATTCCAACTTTTAACCCTTACTACCCTCACAAATTTTGATGAGGACATTAATTGTGCAGATGAGAGGGGAGACATATCATTTCAGCAGCAAAAAGCTGAAAAAGACTCTGAATATGTTAACTATAGAACTACCAACAATATGCTAAGCGATCTTATGCAACTAACTGCTATAACTGTTGATTCTACTTTTGAAAGACTAAAGCTAATTGAAGTTAAAATTGATCATCTTACGCAGAAGTTTCTGTCACATACCAAAGCTAAAATAGACTCTGATGGGTCATTTTCCAGAAAATCACCTTCTTTAACCCAGAAAGGGAGTTCTAAAAAGGGCAAACCTTAGCAGCCACAAACCGAGGAGGTCCAATTCCAGTTAAATCTACAGCCCTGTAAAGTATGTCTAACTGTCTGCAGATATAAATGCTAGAAGTTATTCTGGAATTCATTAGGGTGGGCCTCCCATTGGCTAAGAGCTCTTTTACATGAGAAATTGTCAACAGTTGACTTAATTTTGGTTGAGCCTCTTAACAACCAAAATGAGGCACAGAGTTCTGCTCCCCTCTGGCAGTTCCAGGGGTCCCAGCTTATTGTTATGTTGGAAAGAATTCTTGTATTCCAAAGGGATCTTCCTGTCTAGGGTTTTTGATAATCTAACTCTAAGCCCTCTGTTACCATGTTGGCAAAAAGATGACTTTCCAACAGAGGTTGATAACTCTGCTACAGAAGCTTCAACAGACGTGGTCCAGAGTAATTTGACTCGGGGGCCCAACATTCAAACTTTTCTCTTGAGAACACTATCGAAGAGAACTTACTTAATTCTTTCTTGTCTCTCCCACCTACAGAGCAACCCTTGATTACCATCAGACTAGGAATGCTAAGAGACAAACATCTGAGAACAAAACATGATCTCCCACAACAAGAGCCAAAGCTGTCTACACTGCCTAATGAGTTTGAGAGTTGTTCTTCTATGACAACCTTTCCGATTCCCCTTATTCCTATGGTGGTTGATTCAAGGAACCAGGTGATACTTTCACTACCCCCTGGCAGGAGAATCTCAAAAAGAATTCGGTCCTGGAGAGGCCGTCCCAGAAAGGGGGCGTGCCTCGAGGGGCCGCCTTTGCCGCCCTGCACGGAGCGAGGCAGCTCGGTGGGGTATAACTGGGGGCGGGGCCGGAAGCTCCCTGGCACCAGCCTTCGCTCCCACCTTCATTCGCCTCGCTGCGATCGGCCTACCCGCCCGCCCTGTTTACAGTTCAGGCATTTGCTGGTCGCCCATTAAGGGGGCCAAGTAGGAATTTTTCGCCCTCTGCCTGATTGGCTTTTGGTGGGGGGTGTTTTTGCCTACTTTGAACTGTAGCTGTGGCGAAGGTTTTTGATGGGTGTGGTTGCGCTTTAAATAGGTGGTCACTTTTTGGCAGGTTGTTAGCTGCAGATTGCGGCACGGTGAGCAGCGGCATATAACCCGTTTGGGAATAGGGGTCTTGTCGGTACAGTCTTTGGGCCTTGCGGCCCGGGGCGGGGAAAGCAGACCGCCTGAGGGTTTGTCTGGGAGGTGCCCCCTTTGAGCCTCGCGGCTCGGGGGTGGTTCTCCCGGGCAATTACCCTAGCCGTGCTGGCTGGGGAAAAGGTGATTTAATCGACTTTCCTTCGGAGCTGGGGGCTCGCCCTAGACCACTATGGCGAGGGAAGGGTCGGCTGACCCGTAGCCTTGCCGTGCCGCAATTCTGTTATCCTGTAGGTTTGTTGCCGTTATGCTTTATAGTTGTTAATAAAAGTGGCCCGTTAGTACCCCATATTGTTGTCTGTCTCATTATTCCGGATGGGGGGGCAAAGCCTTATGTGATTCCAAGGAACCCAATGTAGCTGACCGGAATGCTTTGGAAGAAGCCTCTTCACTCAAGAATGGTTGTGTTCTGATTGATAATTAAACTTGGGGGGCTGGAGCAATACGGTTTATGATTTGGACTTTTTAACATTCTTGCATGGTAATGATATTCTCTGTTTACCTGGATTCAGAATCCTGACTTCGCTGCTGTCCAGGGCTACAGGGCCTATTCTGTGACCATGACTAAAATATACTCAAAGTCAAAGGGATGGGGAAGCAGAGGTTTGGTAACTTTGATCTCAGGGGACCTAAATGTAGATATACAAGTTTTAGAGAATAACTGCCCTAAATTCCAGACCCTACTTCTTAAAGAAGCTCATTTTAGAATTCTATGTGTCAGTGTATACATTCCATCTATGGGCTTAGCGCTCCAGGCTAAGGGGTGTATTTTGGATTTATTAACTGATATGATGGATTCATTAATTTCTTGATTCCTAAATGCACATTATTTTATGATGATACTTTAATGTGATAATATGGTCAGGCAATAAACAAGTGAGAGATGGTATGAACGTGCAGATTGCCATGCATGCCCACTTTTTAGAGCATAGAAGGATATGGTAGTAAATTAGTTTGGCCTACAACTGTTGGAACTGCTCTCAGTGTCTAATCTGCATATTCTGCATGGCACCACTTTCCATTTGACTGGTGGGACTTTTTCTTATGTGGCTACCTATAGGGCTAGCACAATAGACTATATACCTGTATCACCTGCTCTAATGAATTTGGTTACTAACTTTGAGGTTCTAGATCTTACCTTGAGTGACCATTGCCACCGGCAACTATCTCTCATTATTAACGTTAATGTACTAATGAAACCAGTTTTAGTATTACACCCAATCTTAGGAGACTTAAATGGTCCAAAATGTTTGTTGTTGTTGTTCAATCACACTGTCGAGTCTGACTTTTCGCGACCCCATGGACCACATCATGCCAGGCCCTCCTGTCTTCTGTCATGCTCCAGAGTTTGCTTAATTTCATGTTTGTTGCCTCAATAACACTGTCTAACCATCTCATCCTTTGCTGTCCCCTTCTTCTTTGACCTTCAATCTTTCCCAGCATCAGGGTCTTCTCCAGTGAGTGCTCCCTTCTCATTTGGCGGTCAAAGCATTTCAGCTTCAGCTTCAGTATCTGGCCTTCCAGGGAACAGTCAGGGTTGATTTCCAAAAAGTTACCTAGCATTATATCCCATACCTTGTTAAGTCCAGAATTGAGCAGATTGAAATAATCTCTTCTACAACATAATTCTGATGCTGTTAAACTTTTGATGAGATTAATATCCAACTCAAGCCTCTGCTTATAAACAATAGGCCTACAAAGTTGATACTGCATGCTCAAAATGGCTGGTATGACAAAGAATTCAAAGCGCAACATGAGACATGTCAGGCATAGCAGGGATTGGGCACAGTTGACTAACTTTATAAAACTCAGGTCCCAGTACAAAAGCTTAATTAAACAAAAGAAACATGAACATGCCAAATTTCTTTGGAGTGAGTTAGATCAAGCAGCCTTTAAAAAAAAAAGACTCTCATTTTGGGGAAGTGGTCTCAATTATAATAAGTAGCCCTTATTGCCATATTGACACATATATACCAGGCCATGTCTGGTTTTTGCATTTTAAGAATGTTTTTGGGTCCCAACATCCTTTACCAGAGGGGACTATAAACTGCCAACAGGAAGCATATGCAGATTTCACAGGTTTATCAGAATGGATGCCAGTCTCTGAATCTGAAATTAGAGGATTAATTGCCTCATTACTCTCCTGAAAATCCCCAGGGGAGGACATGTTACCACCAGATTTATATAAAGCCTTCCCTGAGTGGTGGGCCCCAGTTTTGGCTAGACTGTTTTCACAGATCAAGGGTTCAGGTTTGATCCTCCTTGGCTGGAAGCTGAGTATAGTTGTGTCTATACACAAAAAAGGAGATAAATCTGATCCACAAAATTATAGACCAATAAGCCTACTCGATATAGTGGCAAAACTTTTTAGTAAATACCTGCTGTTAAAATTGGAAAACTGGGGGGGGGTGGGGGTGAGGAAGAAATTATTCACCTGCACAAGCGGGATTTTGAAAAGGCCTTAGAACTATTGACCATTGCCAAACTCATTTCCAATTGGCCTGCTGTAGCATAAATGGACCCCCCCCCCAAAAAAAAGGAACGTTACATAGTGTTTGTTGACTTGGCTGCTGCATTTGACTCCATCAACAGGTCCCACTTATGGTCAAAGCTTGCTGAACTGAATATTGACAAGCAGCTATTATTCCTGCCCGGCCAACTCCAGAGACACCTTTGCTCAAATTAGGATGGGAACTTTTGGTTTCCTAACTAACAGAATTCCCATCAGTAAATGTGTGTGGCAGGGATGTGTGCCGGCCCCTTCATTATTTGACCTGTATAACTGAGACTCTGTCAGGTCCTCAATTCACTCCTCCCACAGAAAATTTCAATCCTCTTGTATGCAGATGATATGGTCCTAAATTCCCTGACCAAAATTGGTTTGAGAAGGCTTTTACATCAACTAGGGCATTACTGTAATGAAGAAGCTCTCAATGTTAACTATGCAAAGGCAAAAAGTAATGTTTTTTAAGGAGAAAGCCTAAAAATTCCCATTAGAGCATTCTGGGCAATTCAATTAAACAATGTAGTACTTTTAAATATCTTGGGAGTAATTCTTAAGGAGACATTGAATTGGAAAACCCACAAAGTAATAGTTAAATCTTCAGTGCTAAGGATCACAGGGCCAAATCTACACTTTTTTTTAACCTAAAGGGTGGATGTCTGATAGAACCAGCATTGAAATTATCCAAGAGCAAGGTTGTACCTCACCTCCTATATGGAGCCAAAGTGTGGGGTTGAAAGGAGGACACCTTATCTAGTCTTGAGGTAATTCAAAAACAATTTCTAAGATGAATTCCAGCTCTTCCTAGGGGTTCTTCCACAGCTATGATGAGAGCTGAAACAGGACTCCCCTCTCTCAGGGCACAGGTACACCTTACAATCATAAAATATTGGGAAAGGATTAAATTCTCTAATTCCTTAAGTCATCAATCAGTGAATCTTTTATTATCAAAAGATTCCATGCTCTCTGGTTTTCTTAATACCATCTTTCAAAGATATACTATCCCTGATGATCTCTTAGGGGCTTCAGGTGGTAATTCTCAATTTAGGGACTGGATTTACAATTCAGATGCATTGACTGATCTTCAATCTTAAAATCTAAGGCAGCTCCTTGGTATAAATCATTCAGATTAAACCATTCTAGAACTACTTACTTAGCCAATATTTCCAAACACAACCATTGAGTGTCTTTTACGGCTTTGCATTCTCAAACTATGCAAACAGCTCTTCTGGCTGGTCATTATTCTCATACTCCAACAGAGCACTGTATCTGTGGATCACTTGCAGTTGAGAACCTTCCTCATTATATCATATCTTGTCCACCCAGTGCACCCAGAGATAAATTTTTGGCTGGAATTTAATCGGCTATAAATGCATGCTCTGAAAATGAGAAGATTGTGTTTCTGTTATCAGACAATTATATTTATGTATCTTACAGAGTTTCTTTGTTTGTCCTTGCAGCCAAGAAGATTAGATCTAGGGTGGTATTGAATGTGGTAGCTTCATGATTTTCTGGCTGGATTAGTCTATTTTATCTTACTAACTAATTTAAATTAATTTTAATATCTTTTCTTAAAGCTTCATTTGTTAATGTACTATTTGGTTTTGTAAATTTGTAATGGCCAATGGCTATAACCAATAAACCTTTATCGAGCTTGTCTCCCTGTGGCTTTTGCAGAGCAGATAATCCCATTTTTCAGCATGATCTAAAGAAACAGCATTCTCTAAGTTTCATACTGCCAAATAAATTTAACAGATGATAGTCACTATAGCATTGGTTACTTCTCTTATCAAAACACATTTTAAACAGATCAGAGGTCTGAACTTGGATGCTTAGGAAAAGTGTGTTACCAATACATTATGTGAAAAGTGTGCTATGGCAGACAAAGTCAAAAAGTCAAAACAAAGAAGAAGAGGAGGAGGAGGAGGAGGAGATTGGATTTATACCCCGCCCTTCACTTGGAGTCTCAGAGCGGTTTACAAACTCCTT
>NW_015167546.1:648752-667288 GCF_001447785.1 Gekko japonicus
GTGGGGCTGAGAGAACTCTGACACAAACTGCTCTTTCAGGTACAGCTGTGCCAGAGCTTGTGACTGACCCAAGGTCACATCAGCAGGTACAAGTGGAGGAGTGGGAAATCAAACCCAGTTCTCCCAGATTAGAGTCCGCATACTTAACCACTACACCAAACTAGCTCAAACACTCTAACAATGCTAATTTCTTTTTATTCAATTTATTGCTGAAATCCCACAACAGAATTTCTTTTCCTCTTTTTAGGAATTTGAAGACAGTTTCCAATCACTTCTGTTTTTTCACAGAGAAATTCAAAAAGCGAGGGGCAGTAAAGAGGGGGTTCTGCAGAATTTCAGAAATTTACTCTGTAAATGCTCAGAGGGATGTCATGACTTCCCAGACCTTCCTTTCCTCCTGAAAGAACACTGTCTGTAACATAAAAGAGGTCTGTAACATAAAATACTTACAAGGGCAGTTCTAAAAGTGTTCAAAGGACTTATCTACAAAGAGAATTTTTTCTTTTAAAAGAGAATAAGAGGGATCAATGGCATATCTAAAAAACTGAATTTCAGAGCCCTGACCTGGATATCCCAGACTGACCCTGGCAAGCGTTTGGATGGGAGACCTCCAGAGAATACCAGAGCCAGGAGGCCAGAGGCAGGCTATTAAGCCACTTCTCTGAATATCCTCAGTGCCCCAGTAGGAGTTGCCAGAGGTCGCCATGACTTTCAGGCATGGGCACTCAAACATGCAAAAAACACCAACCCCCCTCCAAATAAAAACCTTAATTTCAGAGAAAGAAATGTCCTTCCCCATGACAAGGCTACTTCTAACTCAGGCATGGGCACTCAAACATGCAAAAAAAACCCCAACCCCCCTCAAAATAAAAAGCTTAATTTCAGAGAAAGAAATTTCCTTCCCCATGACAAGGCTACTTCTAAGTTATTAACTACCTAGCAGGATTCAAATCAGAAGCAAGGGGATCAGATACAGTAGCTTTGGCATCATTCTAGAACCATACAAGAACTCACAAGAAAAACAGACAGATGCAAATAGGTAGTGCTTAGAAAGCAAAAAAGAGAGAGCAATTTTGCCAAAGCCCTGGGGGAAAGATGCTTTAAACTTCTAACCATGGAAGTATGCAGATACATTCAAGCTAAACTTTTCATAAGTGACACAGAACAGTACAAACTTAATGTTTTGCATATTTGCTATAACCTTTTTACATGTTTAAATTGTACATGTTAATTCATCTTTTGTTTGGGTTTTATTTTTAAGCAAAGCCTTTAATTAGGTAGAACATAATCATGCTTACTCCTAAAATTGAGCTAACTTTCAAAATCTGGAAAACATGAATTCTTTAAGTAAAAAATGTTCTGTAAAATCCATTCTCATCTGAGCAGAAAGGATCTCTTCTCCAGAGCTCTGTATCTCTGGACTACATGATTTTGGAATGTTGTCAATCAAACTTATTTGAACAAACATCTATGTGAAATACTGTTTTCAGAAGTTATCCAGAAAATGATTTCAAATTGCTGAAAAAAAATCAAGAATCTTGGAATGTTTCCACAAATAACTCACAGGGCTAAATCTACAAAATGCATTCCTTTCTCTGATTTATTGCCTAACCTCTATTCCCTCTCTTCCTATATCAGATCCAAGAGGGCCTCTTAGAGGAAAGAGATTATTTATTTTGTTTTTAACAGCCCTATTATTCCATATCAAGTCAGAGAGTTGTTCCACCTCATGTAACAAACATGTCCCATTGTTCCATTTCATTTGACAGTGGTGAGAGTATAAAAGAATGAATTTTCCCTATTTGTCAATCAGTTCTTCCTGAAGAGAAGGGAATCTTTGCCTGTGATCCACCAGTGCTTTCATCACATCTGGAGGAACTAAAGTGCTATTGTCCTGAAACAATAGTTCATTTATGTTCTCCAAATGTTACACAGAGAAAACAAGAGTCCCTGAAAGAGTGATATGAACAAATGATATCCTGTTCTGGAAAATAAGTGAAACAGCTTACATTGCCTTGCTTCCAGAAGAAACTAATATATTTAGTTTTGAAATGCATATACATTACTTTTATTTTATTCTCATCTAATGAGTAGGAACATTTTCCTCTGCTTGCAAATGGTTTTGCTAGAGTTCCTCACACTAATAATACCGGTCTGTAGCTCAGGAGAAGGCCTGGGTTCCCCATGTGACTTAATTATATTGGCTGGGATCCCCAGAGCTACTTGAGGTACCTACCCCAAGGGCCTGGGTGCATGTGATGAAAATAATGATGCTATTTTCTTAGAACAAAAGACTTTTATGTTGCATTGCAAGCAACGTTTCAAAATTCCCCATTTCAAAAGCACCAAGATACCAACCATATAATCTAATATTTAATATTGATCCAGAACCAATCAGGTATCTATTAACATAAATTAAAAGGATCCATTTTAAGGAATAAAAAATAATCTATTCTACATGGTAGAAGTGGGTAGACTAAAGTACCCCGGGTACTGGAAAACTTTTTTTAAAAATCCCTTTGCTTAATAAAGTGGTATGAAACATCAAACATTTGTATTTGGCAATGATGAGTAAAATCTTATATTCATGTTAATGAAGGACAACAGAGGAATGAGAATGAAGATTAAAGCAGTCCCATAACTGTATGGGTTAAAAATAAATATTTTTCTAGAAATTGCCTAAACTTTTTAAAAGCCTTTTAAACACGTTAAAACAGATGTCACAACAAAGGAAGTGTAACATTTCAAATTAAGAAGTAAATAATGCTATACTCATGTTATGAGAAGCATCTTAGAAAAAAATGTTCTGTATCTTACCAACTTCTCATTAAGTATCCTTTGCTCAAACAGAAATGGGCAAAACACAACTTCAAAAATTCCATCCCCTCCCCACAACGAAAGATGAAAGAAACCCTTCTGTGGAAAAAGACAGAAGTGACCAGGAGAATGTGTGTCAAGGTGGGTTGTGAGACAAATGGCAGGAAAGAAAATAGCACACAGAATCATACTACAATTGTTAAACTTCAAGAGAATAATGGTTAGCCTGAAAATAGGTTCCATGCTATCAACAGTTTTGTCTGTCAAAGATCCATGAGCTGTTTTGCTTAATTTTAGAAGAATTTAGCACCTACAGACAAACAGCAACAGATGTTGAAGGGGAAATGAACTCAAAGACAGAGGCATGAGAGAAAGGTGAACAGAAGACAACAAAGAGACATATGCCATGGAACTTCTTTTCATTCTTCTGGGATAATTTCTACTCAGTGAAGAAAACTCTCTGGTTCCACAGGAGTGTTAATAAATACTCAAAAGTTTGGACGAGTCTGGAAATTATAAATAGGATGATTAAGAAAAAATGCAAATATATTTATCTAGCCTCATATACTATCCTTCCTGACATTTTATCTTGCCAAAATGATCTAAGGGCATTTTCTCACCACCTTTAATTCTAAGGAGTAATACCCATGTGGAGATAACAACCAGGAAAAACAATTAGATCAGTTGCTTGATGTAGTCTTGCATATGTTCAGATACTGAAATACCAGCACAAATTTGAAGGATTTGTTCATGTGAAACTTACATTAGCTCTTGCTTCAGTGGGCTTGTAATATGAATGCAGAACACATATTGGCCAGAATGTTCATTTGCATTACAAGTGCTTCTCCTCCATTTTGTTGTTTCATGAACAACAATCAGATGTTAATATTTGTAATGCAAAGGAAGCTTGATGCCAGCTCACATATAAAAATTGCCAAAGTTATAATTAATCTCTCTATTCCAGTAAAAATGAGAACACTACAAAATTGTGCAACAGTTCCAATAACACTATTTTTCTTCTAACTTTTATAGGGCTTTTTAAAAATTAAGCATGTAATATGTACTATGGGAAAAGAGTATATTTAATTCATATGTGGCTATTTAATTAAAGCAATCATGTGAGTGTATGTTTACAAACAGAAAATGAAAATTGTTAGTGTGTGTACACCAACAGACTTATTGTCTTGACACATCTGTGTGATTATGATTGTACTGCATAAAAAGAACCTACATTCACAAAGAGTCTGAGCACCAAGCAAGATGAGATGCTGGAAGTTCCGCGTCCATAGTTCCCAGATCCTTTTAAAAATTATATGTTGCTTTTCAGATGCCCTTTAGTGTTTGAAGGGAGGAGTAATCTTTCCCTCTGCATTTCTTTTGTGATCTGAAATGACACCAGAACACTGTCATGTGTCCTGTTGGGGAAACATACAGATACAGATATGTGTATCCATAAGTTTGCTCCAACAGGGCAAATGTCAACTTTCTGCAGTTGTTTTAGATAAGGAAAGGGGCAAGGGAAGGGGATTTAACCACGTCCCCTTAAACCTCAGCCACAGTGCAAATTTGGTCCCCATGTACCTGATATTTTTCATCATTTCATTTCTTTCTGGGCTTGGGAGCAAAAATAGTGAGACTTGGGTAAACAGTGAGTCCAAACTGTATAAGAAGGTCGGACTAGAAGGTTGGAGCAGAACCAACGGGCTGAAATTAAATCAGAAGAGTTTTCAGCTAAACATTAGGAAAAACTTCCTGACAGTTAGAATGGTTCCTCAGTGGAACAGGCTTCTTCGGGAGGTGGTGGGCTCTCCTCCTTTGGAGGTTTACAAACAGAGGCTAGATGTCCATCTGACAGCAATGCTGATTCTGTGAATTTAGGCAGATCATGAGATGGGCAGGAAAGGTTGCATCAGTGCTTAGTTCTTGTGGCCCTTTCTTTTTTAAAAATATTTTTATTTAATTTTTAGAAATAATAGACACACACGTAAACACAAAAACAAAAACAAACATAAACATTAACATAAACAATGTTTCCTGTATACAGCGATACAACTAGTTCTAGACAATATTGCAACTGAGCATGCTTTTTTTATAAAGACCTTCTTTTAAGATTTAACTAAATATATTCCAATTAACCTTCACAATTTAAAGTCAACATTTTTGATAAGGTTCTCACAACGTCTCACATGATCATTAACCACTAAATATCCTTTTTTATTACTCTGTCAATATCTTATTTGTCAATATCTTATTGCAACTACTATTATATACTTGTTTTCCCAAATAAATATTCACCAGTGGCATGAATTTTCTACAATTTATAAACAGCTTAGCTTCCCACCTAATTACTCACCCCTTTCTACCATATTCCCTTTTAATCATTACTTATTCCAGCAGTTTATGAAATACATATCACTGAAATTTTCACTTGTATAAATTCAAAATGGAAAGTTGACTCTTGATAAAAAATTAATTTCCCTCCCCTTCTCTATAATTCTATATCTAGCTTTCCATCTCAGTAACGCAATATCTAATTTTCACAGTTTTCAATGCCCTAACACCAATTATTCAATATCACATTATAACAGAAGCTCTGAATTCATAATTCCAATTAAACATAAATCAGCAAAATTAATCTTTCATCCTTCCAATAACTTGATTTCTTCTCCTTAAAATTTATAGCTTACATTTTTATACGAATCCCAATTTTATTTTATATGTGTGTGAGTTAACTTTTAAACTTCTAAACCTCTGTATTTCAGCCATGCTATTTCCAGTAATTTATTTACAAATAATCTAGTAAATATTTCATACATACAACATAACAAAAACAAGAAAAACAAACAACCCCCCCCAAAATGCCCATGATTCCATTTTTCCAACAAGCATAGCATTTAACTCTTCATCAAGGTTAATAATTTCCCCCCCTTCTCTATAAGTCTATATCTAGCTTTCCTTCTCTATAACACAATATCTAACTTTTCACAATTTCAGTGCCTTAATACCATATCTCATTATAACAGGTCCTAAGTTCATAATTTCAATAAAACATAGATCAACATAAATAATCTTTCATTCTTCAAATAACTAAAAAAAATTTCCTGAAAATTTGTAGCTTACATTTTTGTATCAATGAGTCCCAATGTCTTCTTTCTTTGTGTGTGTGTGTGTGTATTGATTTCTATGCTCCCCCCTCTGTGTCTCAGCCATATTATATCCAGTCTTATATTTTCCATCTTAAACTTCCAGGCATGCCATTTTCGCTTCTCCCCCTCCCTTTCTCTCTTCTTTGCTAGAACTTCTCTGCTTATTCGTTTTCCACTCCTATACTGGAGAGGGACTGATTTTCATCAAACGACTCCTTGGTGTGGCAGACTTGTTCCTCCTTAACACTCTGTTTGGGGTGTATCAGTTCTTTCTTAATTTCATTATCCGGTTGTATACTCTGTCGTTTTTCAGTTATATTCACACAAGTCTCTTCAAATCCTTTTTGTATTCCCTTCTGTATTCCATCTCTCAGTAACTTCAGAAACTGCTCAACAGTTAATTCTCCCACAAGCATGTTATCCTCCAGCTCATCCTCCTCAGTTCCCTCTGCAAGCACCATTTTTGTTCTTCAATTAATTTCAGCTCAAATAATGTAACTCTTGCTTTGGAGCTTTTAAACACTTTCTAAGACTTTTAATCACCATTTAGGATATTTAACTTAGTTGTCAGTCCTTATCAACAAAGTTTTTGACCTCGTAATCAAAAAGAGAAGACATCAATCTTCCCACATTCCTTGTCTGGCAGAGGAGCAATGGAGGAGCGGGCGGCTCCAGAGCGATCTGAAAGATGCTCCATGTAACAGCACCATTACCAGAAACTTGTGCAGTGGGTTGGACTAGATGAACCCAGAGGTCCCTTCCAACTCTATGATTCTATGATTCTAAGACAGGTATAACTCCTGGCCACAGAAAGCCAAAGAGGGTGAATAGAAGGAGTTAGATTCTTGGACAAATGACACAGCATTTATATTTGACTGAACCCAATATGTGTCACATGATGTGTGGCTCAATGTGTCACAAGGAGACCTGTATCTACATCTGTAATTCAGAATCTGAAAGTTCACCCAAGCTGCAAACCTATTCCCCAACTAGTTCATTCTTTTGTTTTTGAACCCAACACTGTTATCACTTCTGGATTAACCTTCAGTTTAGTTGTCCCAATCAAGACCATTTCTGCCTCCAGGCACTCATCCAGGATGTCTTCTGCTTCACTTGATGGAGATGAAAAAAACAGAGAGAGCTGAGTTGTAATTCTCATAGTGAAAAACAGAATCACCAGATAATGTCTCCCTGTGGCTTCTTGCAATGGAGGCAAGTTGGAATCCTATTGAATGGTATACCACATATGCCATGGTGCTTTCCCCAACACTAGACCAAAAGACTATGGCAGAAGGAACTACTCCCTCTTTTGTGTTGTGCTTATCCCTTTGAGTGATTAACACATGGAATTCACTGCCACAGGAAGTGGTGGCGGCTACAAGCATGGACGGCTTCAAAAGGGAATTAGATAAGCATATGGCGCAGAGGTCCATCAGTGGCTATTAGCCACAAGGTATAGATAGGGACTCTGGGGCAAGTGATGCTCTGTCATCTTGGTGCTTGGGGGGGTCAACAGTGGGATGGCTTCTAATGTCCTGGCCCCACTGGTAGACCTCATGATGGCACTGGTATTTCTGGCCACTGTGTGATACAGAGTGTTGGACTGGATGGGCCTTTGGCCTGATCCAACATTGGCATCTCTTATGTTCTTATGTTCTTATGATATGCATTCCTTGATAAAGTGTTAGATGCATGCTCCATTAATAAGCTGCTGTACCTAGTCTACAATTATTGAAGTGGGGAATAATTAAGCAGAAAACTTTCATGCCTTTTAAGTCAGTTGTTGGTGCTGAATACAGAAAGTGCATTTAGTTACTCCCCAACAACTGTTTCTTTGCTTGTTGTAAAATTCATTGTGAGGATAGTAATGGGAAAAATCGCAATTAGTTAGCATCTGTTCTTGAAAATGCAGATTTTAAAAAAAAGTTATTTCCTTTGCCATTCTTAAACATAATGGGAGGCCACCGACTCGGAGAACTGCCTGAGAACCATCCTCATTGACAATGCAGCCACCATGGGAAAGGTGGGAACACTGGTGACGAAACCCAAGGAAGGTCTGTGGAACCAGCACAGTGCCTGAGATGTGGAGAAGTGTGCCACTTCACAGATGCCTGCCCAGCTGCCTGCATCATGGCAGCATAGCTGACACTTGTGTGACCATGAGCCCTGAGTCCACCTAACACCAAAGCCCCAGCAGGGGTGAGGAGTTCACAATCAGAAGGGTATAATGGGTCCCCAGTTGAGGCAATCAGCATGAGCAGAGACACAGGGTTGGCTCAGAGTCTTGAGACCACCTAACACCCCAACTCCAGCAGGAGAGAGGAGTACACAATCAGGAGGGTATAATGGGTCCTTAACACAGTGCCTAAGTCCCTCTGATTGGCATGAGCAGAGAGATCCTGTGGCTCGGAGCCATGAGTCCACCTAAAACCCAGTCCCCAGCAGAAAAGAGGAGTTCACATCCAGGAAGAATAAATGAATGTGCTCTGCTAGTCAGCTTTTAACAAGTTTCCTGCCTCTCTGTATAAATGTGAACAGCCAACAGATGAAAGGGTGTGGAGCTGATCTGAGCATATGTATAGCCTTCTGACCCCACAGAGCAGAACTTGTTAGACCTGTTAAGCTTTGGAGGGCTCTTATGGTGTTTCCAAGGTTAGAGAATTCTGCCCTCAACCTGCCTTGGAGTTTTGTAAACTGTTTAATTGAGACAATCTGTCTGGAAATCTATCAATTCATGACTCGTGAACAAGTAATAAGCAACAAAGTTTGTGGAATGTTCATGCTGGGTGCCCTTCCACTCACATCATTTCCTGAACCATGAACCATCCAAAATTCATGAATTTATTTCATGAGCCAGTTCATGCCCATCCCTAATCATTATTAAGCCCAAAGTTTCTCAACAAAGCTATTTAATCCATTTAAATCTGAATGAAAAGTTTCACACCAAATTGGCATTTGGTCTGAACCCATAACAAAAGCTTAGGTAACCTGAAATAAGGATGACAATATTCAAGAAACAGATTAACTTCAGGCAGATTTTGTCATACTTTTTTTCCATCCCAAATGAGGAGTGATGGTAAGTTGTCATTAAGGACAAAATGTAACTTGATGGAATCTGGGATTGATCTCTGTGATACTGTTGTCTGATTCTTGTTTCTTTGAGCTGGTGCAGTAAAGTGGCTAAGATTAGATATGGTGGGGGATCCATCCATGCATCTTTCTATTCATGTGTAATCAGCAGATGTGGGAGGACTGGGTCTATTTTTGCTAGATATCAGAGTACGGCTGGAAGAAAAGTGTTTTAAACAAAGTTGAGCAACAAGGTGCTCCATTTTCTCTAAAAAAAAAAAAACAAGAACAAAATTAAAGCTTCCCATTAGCTATACAAAATTGGGCTCCTGAGCTCCTGGCGACGACAATGGAGCATGGGGATGCTTTGCTGCTTGGGAGGAAGGAGAGAGAAGCGGCTGCATTGTGACACCATATGTCACAATGGTGGGTGGGGGCAGGGCCGGCCTTTATAGGCTCGACCCTGTTCCCACCCACACCAGTTCATTGCCTCTGACCATGCTTAGCAGTTTGGTACAAGGAGGCCTACCTGGGCCTGGAGCTCCAACCTGCGGTGAGACATGAGGACACAAGAGGCTTCAGGGGCACGGGGTGTTAGCCCCGGTGCTTCATATTGGGGTTATTTCTGGACTATGTTATGAATAAAGCATAATGCAAAGGGCTAATAAAAGAGACTGTGCAATAAAGAGTTCAACTTGAGGGCACCCAGAGAAGATTTGTTGAACCAACATCATTCCAGAGGTGTCCCAGTGTCTGCAGCTTATCATGTGTGTGCAAACACAAGGTTTACAGCAAACACAGAAAACTCATTAGTTAGCCCAGACGCTCAAGCCTACACATGAGAGGATTATTCCAGGATTCCCCCTTGCGCCAGACTACAACAGGCTTCCATTCCACATGAAGAATCCACATGACTATAACGATGAGTCAGCGTTACTGTTCTCTCTGCACGTACCTCTTTCCCCCTCCCAGGTACCAATGGTATAGTTAATCAATAGATTGGAAATTGACCCTCTAGCCAACCCCAGACCTGTAAGGAAGGGCCACGGTGTAAGCCGCCAAAGCCCACCCCCTCTTGCTCGCAAGCAGCTTTAAAACTTAGAACACAGAGAGAGACCTCACCCTCACCCCCTTCTCTTCACCCCCTTCCCCTCACCCCCTTCTCCTATGACCCCTATATGTCTGCTTTTCCCCCTCAAGTACACGCTTTCTACCCCTTTACATTTTCCTCCCTACCCTAATACCACCTGCTGGAAGCTTTAGGAGCAGCGCATCGCCTGAGGTAAATATCACCTGCCAACGATAACCTGCTAAGCAACAGTGCTTTACCCAATCTGTTTTTACTTAGTTCTTGTGTGTGTGTATGATATTGCGTGTTTTGCTTAATATTCAGTAAACTAAAGATAATTTTACTCCTGTCTCTGTCTCTTCATTGAAACGTATTGGTGCAGCCCATCCTCCGTAGACACTGACCAAGAATCCCTATTAATACACTGTTCCAATTGTCTCTCCTAAAGAGCAATTCGGCTAACAGGGGGCAACGAGGTAGTGGTGGCCTGTGGTGGCTAGGCAGTGAGGCTTCAGCAGCGTAGCAGTTGTGGTAGAGACGGCAATGAGTTGGTGGCTGGTGGCATTGAGGCAGCGAGGTGGCAGCAGTGGCGGGGCAGTGGCGGCTGCAGCAGTGAGGGCATTGGCAGATGAGTCTTCCCACTGTGAGGCAGCCTAGGCTACTGGGTTCCCAGGAACCTCAGTGGCTATAGAATTGGCTGGGAGAATTGGGGGAGGGGCCCAGTGAGGAAGGGGATAATCACTGTGCTCCACAGTGCTGGGTGTGCTTGCGGGAAGAGGCAGCAGTGGCGATGAAGCCCCTTAAGGGCTTGAGGCCACAGCTGGGTTTCCAGACCTGGTGCCAGGTGCGGGCCTGGGGCGGGGGTAGGAAAAGCATCCTGGGCTCCTGGGTTTTTGGAACCCGGAGAGCAGTCTCTTCTGCAGGCCCTGGGGAGTGCCAACCCTCTTCTACTGCTCAATCTTAAAAAAAAAGGAGGCAGAAGTGGGGAGATCTAATACAACAGGGCCTTCATAAAAAAGACTTACGCAGGTGGGAATTTGGTATGATCGGGGATGGATTTGGGCACAATTGTTAACAAGTGGAACCCCCCGCTGGTAATTCTTATCCTGTAGTACTGGGTATTCCTTTTCTTACTATTTACTGCCCTTGTTGCCCCCTCCCCCACCCCTCATTCCCTGCACTGTGTGTGCCCATTTAATCCCAGATGAAGGTTGGGATCTTTTATGATATGGTGTCCAAAAAAGGTCAAGGCTCTGCTATGGGCAAGCAACTAGCCCCTAAGAGACCCAATCACAGGCCGATGATGCATGACTCATCGGATGATGAGGGGGACCCAATTAATGTGGCCATTTTGGCGCATCTTGAAGCCCTGGAGAAGCAGCAAGGGAAGCCTCCCCCTTTACCTCAGGCTCCAGCCAGGGCTAAGAAAGCTAAGTCCAAATCTGCTTCTTCCTTCCAGGTGCATGTTTTGGCGTGCTTAGCCATGTTGGAAGATGGCCAGGGGGCGGCATGTGCAAGCAAGGTGAGTAGAGCAGCTGCAGCACAGCAAGATGATGGCCAACAGGGAGAGGATGCTGCAGCTGGGCGCCAATTGGAGCTCTATAAGAGACCACCATCCAAGGAAGGTGAAGAAGCCAATGTCTCCCAGGATTCGACTGTGTGGTCTTGGGGCTCTGGGGGTCAAGGTACCGCCGGGTCCTCAAGCAGACAGTCGCCTGGGAGTGCATCCTTGGCAAGGGCTGGGTGGCCTGGTTCACCTCTGCCTCATGGGTGGTGGGGGGTCCGCACCCAGAATACCCGTGCCCGCTGGGCGCGTGGCCAGGATGGTCTGGCATGGCCCATGATGGGCACCCATATGAACAGGTTCCAGCAAAATCGTTACCTAGTTGCAAGTTGCCCATGCCTTTAGGAGACCACGTTTCATCAGCCACTAGAGTTAAGATCCTTAGAGGGGATTTTATTGATGTCTTTAGCCTCCTCTTTTGGGAGTTGGAAAAAAAGACAAAGAGGATTTGGATGCGCACAACAAAGAGTGCCTGAAGAAGCAGAGGGCGGATAGGACCTGGGCCAACTGATACCCAGAGTTCCTTATTTATATGGGAGTCATAGTTTGTTATCAGCCATGGCGGGCCTCCCTTATGCTACAGTATATGTATATCATATACAAGGCATCAGGGCTCTAGTCGGGGGGGAGCTCTCAGGTACGGAGCTCCAGAAGAGAACCTCTAGGGGGCGGGGCGGTCACGTGGTGAAGCCCCGCCCCCTTCTTTACCCCACCCTCTGCTTCGATCCTCATTCCGTTTGAGAATGAGGATGAAGCAGGAGGGTAAGTAGCCGGGCCTTCTGACACACTTCCGGTGATGTCAGGGGGTGTGGCCTTCTGTCACTTCTGGCGATGTCAGGGGGCGTGGCATATGCAAATAAGTTATGCTAATGAGTTATGCTAATGAGCTCCGGCAGCTCTTTTTCTACAACAAGACCCCTGCAAGGCATACACATGTTTTACGGGGTCCGCTTGGCTTGAGCATGATGAGGGCTTCCGTATGAGGGCCGCCATGAATCCTGCCTGGAGGTGGGACCAAATCCATCCCCCATTGTGGCTCAAGGCTATGGCTGCTGCTTGGCCGGTGGTCGGTGATTGTTCTGATAGCGGCCACATGGTTCATAGACTTCAGAGTCAGCCTACGACCAGGGGGTTCACGGGGCAGGCACCTCAAAAGTTCCCCCTCTGCTGGGAATTCACCTCACAGGGTATGTGTAGCAGAAAGGTTGGTTCTTTTCGACACGAGTGCCCTCTGTGCGCGGGGCCCCATCCACTATCTGGTTGCCCCAAGCCAAGAGCCAGGTGTGGTACCCAGGGCAGAAAATATGCCTCTGGGGGTGGAGGCCAGCAGGGGGCTGCTGAGAAAGGGTCCTTGTCCTATCAAAGTGGAGGTGTCAGGATGGTGGTTATTTGTTGGAGGGGTTTACGTTAGGCTTTAAGATTCCTTACCAGGGTGACAGGAAGCCTTATTGGGCTCCTAATATCAAGTCCATTAGGGGAATGGAGGGTATTGTTTGCCAGAAAATCAATAAGGAATGCAAAGAAAGGAGAGTTTGGGGCCCCTTTGCCACACCTCTGGTGCCCAATTTAAGGGTGTCTCCTCTGGGAGTGGTGCCCAAAAAGGGCTCTGGGGAGTACAGACGTATTCATCGCCTGTCCTACCCTCGTGGTGGTTCGGTGAATGAGCTCTATTCTGTCAGGTACACATCATTTGACCAGGCCATGCAGGTAGTTCATAGTTGTGGACATTGGGCCAAACTATCCAAGTGTGACATCAAGTTATCTTTCCAACTCCTCCCAGTTCACCCTGAAGATTTTGAATTGTTGGGCTTTCCATTTGAGGGCGAATTTTATATGGACCGGGCCCTCCCTATGGGGTGCTCTGTGTCCTGTGCTGTTTTTGAGAAATTTAGCTCATTTTTGGAATGGGCCCTACGGTTTAGGACTGGCCTGAGCAGTATGGCGCACTGCTTGGATGATTTTTTGTTTGTGGGTGGCATGGGTACTAGCCATTATCAGTTTTTGTTGGACTCATTCATGCACTTGGCTGCGGAGCTTGGAATCCCATTGTCACAGGAAAAGACTGAAGGCCCCATGCAAGTTTTGACATTTTTGGGGATTGAACTGGATACCAGGAGACAATTGTCGAGGTTGTCACTAGAGAAGCTTCAGGAGTTACAGAAGTTGATAGTTCATGCAATGACTCTTCGGAAGATATCCTTGGTGGAACTCCAAAGGCTTGCGGGCCACTTGAACTTTGCGTGCAAAGTGGTGACGCCGGGCAGGGCATTTGTGCGTCGACTTTGCGACACCATGGTGGGCTTGCACCTGCTTCACCATAGAACTCAGGTCACTAAGGGGATTAGGGATGACCTTTTGGTTTGGCAAAACTTTTTGGAGTCCTATAACGGGATATCTTTTTGGAGGGAGGACCTTTTGGTTGAGGTGGAGCTGCAAGTTGCTTCTGATCCGGCCGGCTCCTCTGCTTTTGGAATTTACTTTCAGGGGCATTGGTGCGCTGAGGATTGGCCAAGGGATTGGTTCCAGGTGGGGTGGGTCAAGGTCCTAACCTTCTTGGAATTCTTCCTGATTGTTGTAGCAGTTGGACTGTGGATAGCGGATTTCGCTGGTCATGCAATACATTTCTGGTGTGACAATCTCGGCACGGTGCAGGTTATTAATTCTTTGACCTCCAGGTCGGCTTGGGTCATGGCGCTAGTTAGGGCCTTTATGTTACTTTGCCTAAAAAACAATATTTCGTTCAAAGCACGGCATGTACCGGGGTCAACTAACGGGGTCGCTGACACTCTCTCCTGAAAACAGATTGAAAACAGATTGAGAGGTTCCATCAGTTGGCCCCAGAAGCATATCAGTCCCTGGTAAGGATGCCAGTGAGTTTTTGGGGGATTGGAGGGCTGAAGCCGACAGGGCAATTGGTCTAGCTTTAGTGCCATTGACCAGAAAATCCTATAGGAGGGCTGGTCAAGAATTTGTAACTTTTAGGCAGTCAGCGGGTCTACCTGTCAGGAACTTTAGGCAGGTAATCCACACACCAAGGCTTCTTCAGAAGATAAGTGTTTATTATGGTAACGCAGAACTAAAGTACATGTAAACAGCCTGTGTTAAGAATGCCCTATAATAAGATGGCTACTTACTTATAGCATATTCAAACTGTGCCCCCCCCATCTGCAAAGCCAATGAAGTTTTCTCTCACGCGCGGGCCCTGCCAGCAAGCAAGCATTTTTGCACCCAAAGCAGTTACAGTTCCCAGGCCTGGGGAATTACAGCAAAGCATCTTCAAGGCCAATGTGCAGATAGCTGGAGCGTTAGGCAGAGAAGCACTGAGAACGGGAGGGAAATAAAATTCCCCTTCACATTCCAACACCATGACAGGGCTACCTGACATCCTGCCCCTCCAAAGACCCACCCCACGGCTTATCCGGAAAGCGGTGATGGAAACGCTCAAGAAGGCAAGGAGTGGAAACATGATCCACTGACACCCACTCCCTGTGTTGTGGACTGAAATCCACCCATTCAATCAAGTAGAACAGCTTATTGCACCTAAGCATAGAGTCCAAAATCTCAGCAACTTCATGATTTTTTTCGCCTCCAATGATAATGGGGGGTGGGCTTGCAGATTGCGGTCACCAAGCATTAGTCCCAGGATCACGACGGAGAAGGCTGAAATGGAAAACAGCATGTAAGTGCCTTAAATTCTTAGGCAAGTCCACCTTCACAGCAATGTCATTGATCTTGCGGAGGACTTTAAAAGGTCCAATAAATTTGCACGCCAATTTACGGCCGGGCCGTAGGTTCCTGATGTTTTTGGTGGAAATGTAAACAGAATTGCCAGGCTGCACATCCCATGTCTCAGAACACTTTTTATCAGCCTGGGACTTATAGGCTAGTTTTGCTGAGGCCAAAGTCTTGCACAGGAGGGGCCATGCATCTTTTAAACATTGACACCATTCGCCCACCTCCCCAGCTGGGAGAGGACCCTCCAACAAAAACGGGATGGGAGGCACCTCATAACCACACACCGCCATGAATGGGGAAACACCAGTTGATGAGTGATAAGCATTGTTATAACAAAACTCAGTCAAAGGGAGGAGACCCTCCCAATCATCTTGTTGGTAGTTCGTGAAACATTGGAAGTACTGTTCCAAGGTTTGATTAACCCTTTCCGTTTGGCCACCAGTTTTGGGGTGATAGGCGCTGCTGAGGCCTCTTTCGACCCCCATAAGGGACATGAGTTCTCCCAGAATTTAGAGACAAATTGGGACCCCCAGTTGGATATTATCTTCTGGGGTAGCGTATGTAGGCGTAGGACATGCAGAACAAACGCCTTGGCTAAGATGCAAGCCATAGGAAGGGCTTTAAACGGTACAAAATGCGCTTGTTTGGAAAACAAATTCACAACCACCCAAATGACAGTTTTTCCCTTGCTGGGCGGCAAGTCAGTAATAAAGTCCATAGGGATGACCTCCCAGGGCCAACCTGGCATAGGTGGAGGTTGTAGCAACCCAGGAGGTTTCCCCAGACGAGCTTTGCACATAATGCAGGTTTGGCAGGATTGAACAAACAGTGAATAGTCTTCTCTCATTCCAGGCCACCAAAATTGTCATTGGAGGAGATGAAGGGATTTAACAAACCCTAAATGGCTGGCCAGTTTGTTGCCATGAACAACAGCCATAATTTCCCCCCGCAGCACCAGGGGAACAAATAATTTGGAACCCTTATACCAACATCCATTTGGATGCTCCACCGCCTCCCCCTCCTTGGTCAGTTCCAGACGGTCCGCCTCAGAGAGAGCAGACGCAAATTTCCCCTCCCACCCAGATGTAGAGGCAGAGTCAGGCAGGGCTGCAGCTCGACTGCGTGTCACTACAACCCCTCCCAAATGAAGAAAGCTATGGAGGGTGGCCTCGGTAGGTTCTTGCCTCATCTCGTGATCCGGTTTGAGCTAGACCTGTACGGGGATGATGGGGTTCACCTGTCAAACAAGGGCAATGATATCTTTCTGGATGACTTGTGGCAAGGGATTAGGGCAGCCTTGGGCTGTTAGGTGGCCACAGTGGCCAAAGCAGAGGCTTGGCCTCGCATATGGCAGAGTAGTGTGGGTAAAGAAAGAAGAACCGGTAAGCACTTTCAACCAGTTCCATTTGGGAACAAGGGGATCATCAGGAATGACCTCTGGGTTTTAGGGCCCAGGGCTGGGAATGGTGATCACCTCTGGGAACCTCTTAGGTAGGCTCCTTCCTGCAGGATGTAGGGCTTCAGGGGTAGGTGCTCCTGGGGGGTGACCAGTGTGCTGGGCTGATGGTTTCAGGTCAGAGGAATGGCCCTAGACTGGGGCTGGTGGCTTGCCTATATATGAGGAAAGGAGGTTGGCTGGATTGACACCTGCCTGCCTGTTCTTCTCCCACTTAGTTTCCTTGCCGTTGATCGAATTTGCAATTAAATAGTTAATAAAGTGGCCCTTGTTTGACTCCAGAACCAGTTGTTTGTCTTGTTATTTCCAACTCGGGGGGCAATATAACTTGCTGGGATGTGGCTGAATCTACATGCTACTGCTATCTGCCCTTAGTTGCTGTGAACTGGCTGGTGTCGTATAGTGGTTGAGAATTGAACCAGATGTAATGGATCTCTTGGGGAAGTTGCTTTCCTCTCAGACTTGCTTCCTTTCCCCATGGCAATATGGAGCAATAAAAGTAGCATTTCTTATTGGTCTGTTATAAGGGATTTCTGAAAACAATGTCTGTGAAGCATACTGAATATTTGAAATTGCCTACATTATTATTGTTGTTAGTATTGTTGATGTCATTGTTATCATTATTATTATCATTATTGTTATTATTAACACCCTTGATTTCCAAAGATACATGAATTTATCCAAACACTTATTCGTATTAGAAGCACTGCTTGGTGATCTCCACAGAGAGAGGGAAGAACTCAAATATTCCATTCTTGTTGCAGTCAGAATTTAAGAATTTAAAGAAGTCTCTTGCAAAATTAGATAATTTAAAAAGAAACATGCATATTAGACTATATGACTTCTCAGATTGTGACAATTCACTCCAAAAACCTAGAATGGATAAAGATTTGACTGTTCAGTGCTTCTATTTGGTAACTTACACCACAGAAACAAAATGTGTCTTCCCTGAAAGAAAAGAAGGGAGGAAATGAAAATTGCTAGGTCAGTAAAGAGATGCAGCTTTGTTTTCATTTCATGTGACAAATCTTTCTGAAGAAAACATTCCAGCTGCATATAGATACTAAAATATTTATAATTCAGATATTAAAATATTTAATATATGTCCAGAAAAGAAGGGGGAAGTGTTGCAACACTATGCCTCTGAGACCAAATTTGGTATAAAATAACCACATAAACTTCATTTAGAAATATGGATGTATTAGATCAGAAGTGCCTCTTTCATTTTCTTTCTAAGAGCTTCCCCTGTCAAACGGTCAGCCCAACAAGGAACATTCCATTAAAATGCAGTATTTGTAAATAGTACGATTGGGAAGAGCAAAAAAGGTCCCCTTGTTCTGAGCACAATGGCTACCCTGGAAGAAAAAGAGGTGATGGAATGGGAAAGCATTTGTTCAAAGAAGGCCAATCAGGATCAGATTTCTTCACTCAATGCACACAGAAAAACTGAAAGGCCAGCTTGTCAGCAAATGTTTAACTACAATGAAATTCATGCCTGCCTACAGGATTCTAATTGGATATTTCAGCATAATTTCATTCTGGGAAATTCCACAGGGTAATCTTAGAACAGGCTTGCATCTCAAACTGGAGCCTGATTATAATTAATAGTCTCTGAACATTGAGGGTGTCACCCTTTCCAGAGGAGTTTCTTGTTGTGGCAAAAAAAAGGAAAGGAAAGGA
>NW_015167546.1:667393-668338 GCF_001447785.1 Gekko japonicus
GAAGGAAAGAAGGAAGGAAGGAAGGAAGGAAGGAAGGAAGGAAGGAAGGAAGGAAGGAAGGGGAAGGAAAGGGGAAAGAAGTGAAGTGGGTTTAACTTTGGAAGCAGTTCATAAAATATGACACAAGGAACCAAACACTCGTTGGGACTGTAAAGAAAAAATAAACGGGGGAAGTATTACCATAAAGCAGAAAGCTACATTGAAGTGAATTACCTTCATGAAAATTTCATGCAAATGATAGAGAAGCAAAGCAATGTTTTATGTTCTGGTGTTGAAAGGAAGCTGGTAGAATTACAATTTATGAAACATTCCCTCTGTCATGCTTAACGTAGATCATTCTAGTGAAAACAAAGAAAGTTCTCGACGCCTTATTACTTTTGCAATATATGTAGCTATTTACCAGTAAAATATTTTCATTGCATTTGTTATTTTTCCGACTCTGCTCTGTAGTCTCTTTTATAGCTAGCATATTTCTTTTGCTATATGAGACCCTCAACTACATCTGCCAAATTTGGGGTTTTGTTGTTGTCATTTGTTTTCCGATGCACTTTCAAGAATAGGATTAGCAGTTTAAAATTCTAATTAAAGGTGATTGCATTACTCAGAAATTACTGTGTTTTCTTCAGTCTTTTGCTCTCTTCGGGGAATGAGCCTGGCAATCCAATTCAGATTCACTACCGCCCAGAAATTAAACTCACTGAATGAAGGAACAGTTCCACATTGCTAACAGTAGAATGCTACCCTATCTTGTGATGGTACCCTACAGGGGTCATTTCGTAGAAAAAGAGGTGCAGGAGCTCATTAGCACAACTTATTAGCATAACTTATTGGCATATGCCACACCCCCTGACATCACCAGAAATGTGTCAGAAGGTAACACCCACCACTCAGGCTCCACTGGACTGTTTTGGATTGCTAGCTATTTTGGGGGGGGGGGGGAGTGGT